>NC_081445.1:102348-107616 GCF_007210705.1 Tigriopus californicus | reverse complement strand
CCAAAATAATGGAAAGTTCGATGAGCATATCCAGTTGAAGGTGGGTAAAGCTTTTCAAATGTGTGGTTGAATATATCGCACGTTTAAGTCCAGAGACAGCATCACGATGCTAACTCTGTACAAGTCGATTGTCCAGCCGCATCTTGAATATGCCTCACCCATTTGGGCTCCAATGAGTTCAGCAGGTTTGCAAAAGGTCAAACAGGCCCAAAGATGTTTTACCAGAAACATTGAGGATATGAGAGAGCTCTCATATTGGGAGAGACTTAAAAAGTTAGGCCTGTACAGTGTTCAGAGAAGCTACGAAAGATGTCTGATATCTTACGTTTTCAAAAGCATTCATGAGCTTTGTCCCAACCCAGGATTTAGGGTCAATTGAAGTGACCGTAGAGACTTAATGTGCCTTTTGAGAGCACATTCAAGCCCTCGAGAATCCAGGCTAGTTCGAATATTGATGTCCAATTCTTCTCTTTCTCGGGCTCCTTCATTGTTTAACTTACTTCCCTCTGATATTCTTAGGATATACGTAGGCGTTGTTGATCCGGTAGCATCCTTCAAGTCAAACTTAGTCAAACTTTTAGGGAGGGTTCCAGATCTAGTCTAGGACTAGCTCGGTCTGCCAACTCAAATTTGTTGGTAGACCAAATATCATTTAAAGATTGAAGGGTAATAAATAGACGAATAATGGGGAGAGGTTTGCTCACTTGTGAAGTTACCTTGATGAAACTAGATGATACCATTTTCCAAAGTCAAATTATTGATGTTATGGTGTTTGTTGCTACTTTCCTTTTGCGGATGCCAATGGACAGCGAGAACTACTAATTAATTTACTCTAGGGCCTCTGGATGTCTAAACTTTTTTTCTAGATCATGGAGTACTTCATGACTAGATCTGCTAACTATCGCAAGATGCCAATGAAATCACGCAACCACTATTTTCCTCGCCTTGGTATTGACTAGGGACCCTGGAGCAGAGACCCGCGAGGTTGAGTATTCGTCATCAAGTTTGAGCGATCTGATCGGCTGCCAATTGTCAGCAAAATTGGGCTTTGTTTGGAAACTTTCTCAACAGGGAGTCAGTCACTTACAAAAAAACTAACCTGTTTGTATTGCATAAAAAGGCAAAACTTTGAATGGTTTATGACAAATTTGATTCACCTTGGGTTCAACCAACATATTCTACACCATTGATGTGTCTTTTGTCATTAGAATTGCATCAGTATGGTATTTCTCAAAAAAATAAAGTTGTCACACTGATTTCTCACATGCTGTCATTGTCAATTTGGACTAAAGCACTTCAAAAAAGAAAGTACAACCATATTCAACAAATTAAATTGCGCAGTATAAGGGGGACTTGTTTCTTGAGAGACTCAGGAAGTTCACATGCCGTAATGTTAATTTGAATAAAAGAGTGAAATATGTTTGCAATCTAACCTTATGAAAAACTGGGTTCAGAAAATATTTAGAAAGTAACAAAACTATTTTCAATAACCTAAAATACCATATCCAAGAATCAGCTTGTCTTTGAGCAAAATTTCGCAATGACCTTGAAAAATATATTCAATGATTCTTTTCATGACACTACTCTTTCTCATACAGCGCAGCAATTCAAAATATGTTTGGAAACTTTTAAGTTAATCTCATCCCTTACTTTTTGGAAGTGGAGCCACTTGTCAAACCTCGCGCGACTCTGACCAGGGTCTCTAGTATTGACGAGCTGCCAAGGTAAATGATCCTTCCCCCTTGATATCGGAACTCAAAAAGATACTTTTTTTGCCTCCAAGCAATTATTAAAAATTGAAAAAATAAATGCATAGTTTAAAAAAATTATTTTCCTTTTTGCTTAACTTTGTTTTTAAATTTGAGTTGGCGGATTTGGCTAGCCCTTGAATCTAGGGTTGATAAGGAATTGTTGCCAAATAACTTGTCCAAGTCTGACTTGAATTCTGTCAGTGGATGAAGATCTACATCCTCCCTGGGAATATTTAAGGGTAGAAAATTGAACAGCAAACGAGCCCGAGAAAGAAGGGAGTTGGACTTTATAGGCTTGAAGATGCTCTCAAGACACACGTTAGGCCTCTACGGTCACTACCATTAACCCTGAAACTTGGGTTGGGAGATAGCTGATTAATGCTTTTGAGAACGTTGAGTATCATACACATATCGTACCTTCCCTGATTATTGTACAGTTCCAGCCATTATAGCCTCTCCGGTTCCAGGACAACTCGGCCCAGCGGATTACTCAAACCGGCCTGCGAACAACTCGACCCAGGGGACAGTTCGACCCAGGGGGGAACTCGTCCCAGGAAACAATTCGACCCAGCGGACAACTCAACCTATCGGACAACTCAACTCAGCGGACAACTCGACCCAATGGACCACTCGTCCTACTGAACAACTCGACCAATCAGACAATTCGACTCAGCAGACAACTCGTCCCACTGGACAACTCGTCCCACTGGACAACTCGTCCCACTGGACAACGCGTCCCACTGGACAACTCGTCCCACTGGACAACTCTTCCCAACTCTTCCCACTGGACAACTCTTCCCACTGGACAACTCGTCTCACTGGACAACTCGTCCCACTGGACAACTCGACCCAGTACAGATATTAAGCCCATATGCTGGCCTACAAATGGTCATACCTATGGAGCAAAATTGAAACTGTGATGCAAAGCAAGTAGAAATTTGAAAGGTTTTACATAATGCATCAGGTGATCTTGTAAAGCAAGCTATGTTTCCATCAATCAAGGTGTGAAAATCCAGAAAGATAATTTTTAGTTCAATCTTAATTCTTTATTTTTTCCTGCCTTAATGATGCTAACATCCTTGCAAGCAAATTGAATCTTAACTCATCAAGCTTTAGTTTTGCTCCATAATCATGCTTTGTGATCAATCTGCCGTGTTTAGTTTTTGGACTGGGTCGAGTTGTTCTGGGTTGAGTTGTCCAGTCACAGTCTTCATTATTGGAATTAGGGGTTTATGATCAGTGATCACAATGAAATGAATGCACGCCAGCAAGTAAATGTGGCATTTCCGTATGAACCAAAAATAGCTAGAAATTTCGACCTTTCCATTTCGTGTTTCACAACCCTTTGAAACACTTTGAATTAATTTTGCGACACCTTCTTGGGTCTGAACAAGGGCAAATTTAAGCCCAAGACGAGAGACATCCGTCAAAAGAAGTGTTGGCAATAAGGGGTCATACATTCCAAAAAACGGGCGGAGCAAACAAGGCTATTTCATTCTCATTGAAGGTGCGTCTATGCTCAATCAGCCACATGAACTGTGTTGCGGCGAATATTGAGCACCCTGGTCCCGAAAATACAACTGATAAGATGTCAGCTGAAAATGTATGCGTGTATGTACAGAAGAGAAATGGAAAAAATACAGTCTACAAATCTTTTTGTGAAATACGTTCCGGTCATTCTAGAGTTTGGTCATATTGCATCAAAAGAACTTCAATAGTTTTCCCAGCATGACCATCAGCCAAAAATAAGACTGTAGATAAGAAAAGAGCAAATCATAACCTGACCATGAATCATCAGAAGGCTTGTTCTCAAAAAGGCGTAATTCTAATCGAAACTTTTAGACCACATCAAAAGAAATGGGCGTTGGTTTCATGGCATGAAATAAAGAAATGAAATATTGTGGAATATAACAGTGAGCACCTTTGGACTCCGGATTTGTTGCCCTCTGCCATCATCGGCGTCATGGCCACCTTCAAGCAGGCTTGAACTAAGCATGACATCAAAAAGTATCAGGCTTAAGAAGGTTTGCACTGTCTCATCAGTACTACAAAGGCTTACACAGACCGCAGAAAGTTAGAGCATGTTCCAAGTCCAAACTGTGTGACTGTGAGACTCAAATCTTGCTGCGAGTTGCAGTTTTATGAACCCTTTGTATGACAATCTGCATCGTGTAGCTGGACCTGAAGAATTGACAGCTGTGAGACATTGAAAGGGCTAAATTTGAAGTGAACGCGCCCTGCCCTCAGGAAATCTGAAGTAGTGATGGGAATATTACTCTAGGGTAGGCAGCGGCCCCATAACCAATTTCACTCCCATCGCAGAACACGTGTCATTCCCCTGGATCTCCTTTGCCAGATTTGCCACTCCACAGTAGAACTTCGTGTGAAGCTAACAAATCCAACTCCCCGCACCAACGAATCCTAATCGTTTTCAAACCGTCCGGGATCTCCGCATCCCAGTCGCACTTCTCAGACACAACTCCTGGAGTGAGCGTTTAGCTGGCAGAATTTCTTGACCGATGAACCCAAAAAAGGTCGTAAATGGCATACACAAAAGACAAAAGACCTATCCTTGAGTATGGTGACTCATCAGGCTTGTAAATCTTGAAACCAAACACATCCAGTTCATCTTTCTACGCCATCATCCCCAAGGCTCTCTAAAATGGCAAATCTTTGCTGGCGAAATCCATTTCCCAAATGTCCTTAGCCAGCTCGCTTGTCGACAAAGAGTTCAATATTTCACGGTTGTTTGCGGTGATATCAGTCAAGTTGAACCGGTCCTTGTTACAAAGGTTTTGATATCGTCCCGCAGACCACTGGTCTCTTCTACGTCATCCACCGATACCAAAAAGTTGTCCACGTAATAACTGTTCTCGGCTGCCGCTATTGCCTCCACCCCAACTTCGCCCTGGCTATCAACAGCGGCTCGTCGAAGAGCAAAATTGGCACAACTTGATGAAAAAATGGTACCAAAAACACCTTCAAGCGATATCCCACAGGCGGCGTCCTCAAGTCATTATTTTGGAGGCAGAAAAAAACGAAGGAAATTAAAGTCTTTCTCGGTACCTTCACCTGGTGGTTGGATATTTCGCCCGTTGAAGCCCAGAGACAGTATCACGATGCTAACTCTGAACAAGTCGATTTTCTTGCCGCATCTTGATAATGCTTCGCCCATTTGGGCTCCAATGAGTTCAGCAGGTTTGCACAAGCTCAAGCAGGCCCAAAGATGTTTTACCAGAAAAATTGAGGATATGAGAGAGCTCTCGTATTGGGAGAGGATAAAAGGTTGGGATTGCACAGTATTCAGAGAAGGTACAAAGGTATCTGATACTGTACGTCTTCAAAAGCATTCATGAGCTTTGTCCCAACCCAGGATTTAGGGTCAATTGTAGTGACCGTAGAGGCTTAACGTGCGTTTTGAGAGCACCTTCAAGCCCTCGAGAATCCAGGCTAGTTAAAACAATGAAGTCCAACTCTCTTCTTTCTCGGGCTCCTTCATTGTTCAATTTGCTGCCCT
>NC_081445.1:93387-99724 GCF_007210705.1 Tigriopus californicus | reverse complement strand
TTTTTTGATTGTTCTGCATGCTTTTGAGAAAAGGAACGTTTTCATTTATTTTTGGGACATTGAAAAAGCATATTATATTTTTGGCAATTTCTATAAGGTATAACAAGAGCATTTTGCAGCCAAATTTGTTGCAAATTACAATTTTTGAAGGGTAATACGTATATCAGAGCCTGTTCAATGGATTTTTATGAAATTTGAATTGAAGGCGTAACTAAGGATGTTCACTATGTCAATTTTAACGATTTTAAAAATACCATCTTCTAATAGGTTTTCAGTGGATTAATATCCTTATAAGAGCTACTTTTCATGATACATACTTTTTCAAAGTTGGTTTTTGTGCTGTTTCAACAAGGAAAAACGCAACTAGAAGGCTTGGCATTTGAGCTTAATCTGTTTAAGTGTAGTCGGAACCACCGTGAATAGACATTTACTTTAATGCTGAGCTTCTGAAGTGGAGCAATGAAGATAATGAAAAGGAGAGGACCTACAGGGATGCCTGGGGAACACCCAATTTGACATTAAGTTTATCACTAAGGGATCCATCAGCCTTAATCAATTGCTTCCTACCATAAATGAAACTTCTTAACCAATTGAGAACCTTGCCCTGGATCCCAGTCTCATGGAGTCTGGTAACCAAAAGGCCATGATCAACCTTGTCAAAAGCCTTGACAAATTTGAGACAAACTACATCAATTGATTTACCACAGCTCTTATTAAAGTGATCCTTTATACCTTTAAAAGCGCAGTACTCTGTTTTATGACTACCAAGGCGCATTTTTTGGGGAGGTTGCGGAAAGCCAATTGATAACACCCCCTACAAGATTAGAATCTGGACACAATAGTTCCCTACTAAGTCATTGACATAAACCTAAACAAATAGAACAGATCATAACCTTTTTTTATTCACATGCTGCAATATTTTAACATTAAATACTTAATTGTTTCGTAGATGCAACTCGATTGTATCTAACAAGGTATTTGCCGATATTCCAAACACAGACCTGAAAGAGAAGAATACTGAGTTGCAAAGAGACACTACATTTAATCCCCATATCAACACAAAATGTATTTTGATTGTCATGGAAAGCAATCTGAAAAGGCCCGAGGGTTTGTGTAGTCAAGATAAGAATATAACTTGTATCATGTTACACGTATCCATGTGCTGTTTCAAGTCACAAGCTTGGATCACGGTGAAGGACGTATGTCATTAGGGTTTCAAATTTTACAGTTAGCATTATATGAAGTTATCTATGCAAAGAACCTCGAAAGAATCTACTCTTGGGTTACTGAGAGTAATATGGCCCTGATGAAATTTCGCTCTATGACCTTCGGGTCAACTCTTTTGAATACTCCACTCATAGATGATGGAGGTAACAATATTGAGCAGGTCTCGTCTATGAAAGATCTAGGTGTAGACCTCTAAAATAATGGAAAGGTCAATGAGCATATCCAGTTGAAGGTGGGTAAGGCTTTTCAAATGTTTGGTTGGATATATCGCATGTTTAAGTCCAGAGATAGCATCACGATGCTAACTCTGTACAAGTCGATTGTCCAGCCGCATCTTGAATATGCCTCACCCATTATTTAGGGTCAATTCTAGAGACCGTAGAGGCTTAATGTGCGTTTTGAGAGCACCTTCAAGCCCTCGAGAATCCAGGCTAGTTCGAATATTGAGGTCCATTTCTTTTCTTTCTCGGGCTTCTTCATTGTTTTACTTACTTCCCTCTAATATGCGTAGGAAATGCGTAGGCGTTGTTGATCCGGTAGCATCCTTCAAGTCAAACTTAGTCAAACTTTTAGGGAGTGTTCCTGATCAACCCTACATTCAAGAACTAACTGGGCCTGCCAACTCAAATTCGTTGGTAGACCAAATATCATATAAAGATTGAAAGTTTATAAATAGACGAATTATAACCTTTCGTTTTAATAGTACTGGGGATTGCATTCCCTTGTAGGGGTTAGAAAAGCCCGTAAAACCCCCAAAAAATGAAAATAAACATAAATAAAGTTTTTACGGGAGCAATTTCCGTTCGTCGTTTTTTATAAATGGTAACTCTTTCCCACTTACCTCTAGAATGAGCGACATTATTTGTTGCAGCGGCAGTATCTGTATCTCCATCAGTGAAGATGTCTACGCGAAAAGGTTTGGTACAATCTGAAAAGACGTGATAAAAGCCAGTTGGGTCTATTTTTGCGTATTTAGCTTTTAATTGGTTCAGTTCTTAACATTTTAATGTGAATTAGTTCCTTGTCGATTATATTACTGTTTACAACTGGTCCGATGTAGTCGCCAATGCCCAAAATGGAAGTATTAGTTTGGGATCCCCTTTCTGTTCTTAAATTTCATTTGAATGTTGAAGCTTTTCGTGTGGGATGAGGGACGCTCCAAGGACAGCTGATCCGCCCTGAATATTAAGGATGAACAGGTGGTACCTACTGCAGTTGAAATGATTTTGCTCAAATGCCAAGAGCTCATAAAGCATAAATGGAAATTGGTATCAGTGACAAGAATATGGCACCTCCTTTCCCGAGGGAGGGGGAGCCGTTGACAATGGGGGACAGCATAAATTATCTCAATAGGGTTTGTGAGACGTCTCTCTTTCGCCAATTTCAGCATTCAACTCGTTTAGCCCACATTCATGCTGAATACTTACTGTCTCCTATTTTAGCCAAATAGCAGATCAGAAAGAGAATGAACTTTCCACTTCAAAGTGCCCTTCACTGTCTGGTCTGGCATTCAAATTTACGGTTAGAAATGGCCGCATAACTAAGAGTTATCCAGAAACTTTGGAAAGTGAGCTTACATCAAATTGATAGACCTTTACATTTAGATTTTCTTGCAATGCCTACCGCTGGGTTATTTGCCACGCATTTTGACCTCCTAGTATCTACTGTAAGAAGATTCGCGGGAGCTTACCACAAATGGGCATATTTAATACTGCGGCTTCATCGGTGGTAAACACGTTGCCGCAGAACTGGGTGAATAACACATCCCCGGGACTGGCATTGCAAGTGGCACTTCCTCCTGGAAATGAAACAAATTGCATGCAACAAGTTCGAATCTTCTGCGCAGGCTTTTTTAGTTTGACAATGACGGCTCACCCTCAATACCAACGTAGTCTTTGGAGCACGCAGAATCTTGCATATTGATACCATCGGCTTTGGCCTCTAAAGAATAAGACCTAGCATCTGTACACACTGTGTACTCCACACAACACATGCCAGCCTCTTGGCGGATACAAATCGAATACCTGCAAGTCATCATGATTTTGAGGTCGAACAACAACTTGCCAAGAGAGACATGCTGAGTGATCTGAGATGTAAAAAGTGATTCCTTACTCTTGATTGGCCAAGTGGTTATCATTTGTGGGGAGGAAGTTGAACGTGGTCAATCGGCCCGTCAGACCCGTGTGGTACTGAAGGCAACCACAATTGCGAGGCCTAGAGGGAAATGGCGAAAGTGTTAGGTAATTGCATGGACACACCTTGATTGATGGACAATTAATGAATGGCTGAGTAGAATTGACAAGACAATGGATGACACCAATGGACGGCGACGAAACGTAGGTGGAGAAATAGGCAGTTTGAACCTCACCCTGCCGCGACCAATACCTTTCATTCACATAATGCACACACTCTGGGAGACAAAAATGCATTGGCCTGTTTGAGAATTTGGAGTGAAGAGAACAAATTAAGGTAGGGAAGAACCAGTTAAAAGTGAATGACAGTTAAAGTTTTTTTTTTTAATCCGAACATGAATTAACTACACGCAGGAAAAGAAAGCGACGCCTGTTTCAGGCATTCAGTTTTTCTTTGTCATATGAGATTTTGAGCGGCGTTTGGTTTTCTATGCCTTGACGAGCTACAAATTGCATCCACTAGAGCAGATTTTCATAAAATAATGGATTGAGTTAGACCCGTTGTTAAAATATCTCAAAACGCATTGTCAAGGCCGTTCTTTGTAATCGGCAGAGCTTTGAGAGCTGGGAACTCTTCGAATCTTTTTACCTACACGAGCGATTATGTTAGAGACCAGTGTGATTAACATGTGGCTCTATAAGAGGAAGAACTATATCGGTTGATTCTAAGTTAAATTTTAAACCTTCAGTGCTTTCCAGTGGGCAGCTCTAAAACAAATCAAAAATCAAAACAAATCTGCAGTCTAGTTGTGCTTAGTTGTCACATTACGAAACTTCAGTACTAGGACCCTTCTTATTCCTCAAAAAAGCCTTTTCGTCCCCTCGGCCTCGCCGTCCATTAAGGAGTGAGTCCATGGCTTTGGATTGCTGCTTACTGTCCCTCCGTGTTGCACTTCACTTGGGTGACTTTGATCTCCCACATTCGCACGGCCGTCGATCCGTCGATATTGAAGTTAACAGAGACCGTATCCGAGTCCAGGCATCCCATTTCCACATAAACTGAAACAAAGGGAGCATGTTATCAAAACAGACAATTTATGATCCCTGCTCTCTCGTTGGTAAAGACATATTCAGACGCAAGCGGTAAAGTCAGAGAACGAAGACTTTTTCCTAGATATTATGCTTCCCCAATCAAGTGGTGTCAGGTTTAGGCATATCCGATTCAAATTCTTACTATGCTGTCCCGTGTTTTGTCCACAAATCGTTGGAAGGGTGTTGCCTGTGTTGGACTGAAATAGATTAATAATAGGGCCAAATGAGTTGCATGCGCTTTGGTTCCATAAAGCTTTTACAATTTCTTTGCAAGTGATCATTAGAGGCAACGTACGGGCGGCTTTACACTAAGATGGAAAACCAAGACTGAATCCGGTTTGAGGATTAAAATAGGAATAGCAGTGCTGGGGCGAGTTTTTTGCAGTATGAGTCTCTTTGTTCGACCTTAGTGCATTGACAGATTGGAGCTCACTGTTGGACTCAAATCTTTTTGGGCGGGCTCGCTCCACCACTAGTCCTACTTCAATCCTCAAACCGGATTCAATCCTGGGTTTCCATCATGATGTAAAGCCGCCCTAAAACATGACTTTTAGAGGTGAAATATGAGACAGATATGTCATGAAATAGGGACAAAACATTTCATGAAGTATTTAAAAATAGGCTAAATAATGCATATTGAAAAATTGGTAATGAAAAACCAACGTCTTGTATAAGAAATGAATTGGTTTCAAAGAAATGCTAAAATAGTAGGCAAAGAGAATTACTCTTTGATGACAAAGCAGTTTTTCAGGTAAAGTTTTGAATAAAGACTTTTATGTTATAACATAAGTCATAATGACGCGACATATCGTAATCACTCTGAAACAAATGCTTAGAATACAGAATTTCTGCATGTTCGGAAAATCAGTAAGTAACGCCATTACTTTGACAACATTGATGTCTGTTCATGGTTAAGGCAATGTCGTACAGTTGCGTAACTGCTTACAAATTGGAATTAGTTAGACACTTCTTGATGATATGTAAACATTTAAGCATATTTTGGTATTTGATGGGGCTTTTTTGGTCGCAGGATCATTTCTTTTGTTTGATATAAATCGATCATGGCGAGGGCAAAATTGTCGGGTATAAATAGATCCGGACTGATAAAAATCAGAAATTAAAAACAAACGAATATCGTCCTACTTACTGAAACGGTAAACATATCTCTGCATTGGCCTCCTGCAGCAGTGTCAAGCAATTCGAACGTGTTTCCCGTTCCCAGCAGAGTGAAAGATTCAAAGTCCAACCGCAATCGACACACACCTGTTTTGGAGAAGGAAAACCAAATTATGTTTTGGGAATGCGCAGGCAAAGTGGCATTTTTTTGATGAGCATTCTCGGGTTTATAAGAGGACACAACGGAATGAAATTCCCTGTAAGTCATCGTACGTCGTAATTCATAAAATATTCAGCATTCATAATGAGAAATATCTCATCTCCAGTAAGCTTCTTCCTATTAGTTCTCTAATTTCAGAAGGTGTCCCAAAGTATGATTATTATGGCTTAAGAATTAGTTTTTGGTTTTCGTCAAAATAACTTGTTTTTGAGGTATGAATATGAGCCAAAAGTAGTTCGGCGAGTGTGAAAATGATAAGTGAGAAAAAAGTTTCAATCTGTTTTCTTTGGGAATTTTCAGTGCCATCATTGCTTGACTATTACTTTTCCCGAGTTTTTTGTTCTTTGGACTGAGAAATAAAGCCTTACTTTTAAATCAACGAAAAAATGAATTTCAAAGCTGCTTCACATCTATGACTTCCACGTGAGGCTCATATTTTGAAGGATTATGAATTCATGATCCAGAACAAACTGGATGAATGTTTTAAAAAACGGAATACCATCATTGTGTGAGAAACCTACATTGGATACAAACTACTTATCCCAATCAA
>NC_081445.1:92219-93354 GCF_007210705.1 Tigriopus californicus | reverse complement strand
GAATTTCAAAGCTGCTTCACATCTATGACTTCCACGTGAGCCTCATATTTTGAAGGATTATGAATTCATGATCCAGAGCAAACTGGATGAATGTTTTAAAAAACGGAATACCATCATTGTATGAGAAACCTACATTGGATACAAACTACTTATCCCAATCAATGCATTAATTCTTTTAGAGAACTAAGAACACTAAGGAAATGGAAACAAAAACAAGAAATAGCTTTGGATGAATTTATATGTTTTCGTCCTTCAATTTATTTATAGAAAAGTAGCATTCAAAAGCTATCATTTAGAATGCAACTCTTCTAAATAGGGTCAAACGGTGACCAAAACCTTCTATTTCACCCACAATTCTGAGTTTTAGGGTATTTTATGGTTAAAATTCGTGAAAAAAATCGTTTTGACACATTTTGGCCAAAACTCTAAACCCCTTGTATATCGCTCGATCTTATCGATTTTCATGTTAAGGCGTTTTGGTGAGTAATGCTCACCACACATGAAAAAAAGGAAAATGAGATAAGCCTGTTTATTCTTGAAAAACTTTGTTTTGACCCATTTTGGCCAAAATCGTACATTTTACCCTTTTTGAAGTACTTTTCCGACCCCTACTAATTATACTTTTGTGCAAGAAACGTAAGGTTTATTTGCTTGTGAAGAACTTACTTCTGTCGCACTTTTGAATTGTGTAGGAGACTTGAGAGGTTTCCGTATAAGCATTGGGAAAGCCGGGATTTCGCAAATAGCTGCAGTTTTGAGCCACAGTTGCCCCCGAGTTAGATATCAAGAACACACAGCAGACGCCGAATCTGGAATTGGTTCAAAGAATATGCGATGATTAATAACCCAAACGTTGAGCAGATAAAGCGGAAAAGTAATCCGATCAATGAAAGAAGCTGTCCTTAAAAATGCAATCAGCCTTCCAACTTTTGGGGATGCAATGCCTGGCAGTTCAAAAGAAACGTTATTTTATTTTTGCAAATATTATGTGATCCACCAACGAAATGGAATAGACGGATCTTGCCAGCCCTTGAACGTAGTTAGAGGGTTCTAAATAAAAGCCTGATAATAAAAAGGTGTAACTATTTTAAGATAAAGGAAGAAAATAAAAGATTTCGAAATTGAAAAAGAGTTT
>NC_081445.1:89884-91634 GCF_007210705.1 Tigriopus californicus | reverse complement strand
ATGCCCGCCATAATTTGTTTTCCAACAATGTCTTACCCTTCTTTCACCCAGCAATGGCCAATGGAGAAATGTCAGCTGTTTTGAAACTAGAGTGAAGCTTCAAATTTCCACAATCATCGACACTGGCATTGGAGGGCAGGTTTATTGTTGGTAAAAGAGCTGACCTACACAACAAAATATTTTTTTGTGGACTTCCTTAACGACACTGGGAATGGCATTCCTAGCAATTCAAGACGAGAAATCAGTAATTGAACTTACTTAACTTTGATTTGGATATCTTATTTGATCGACCAAAGAATTTGAGTTGGCAGATTTGGCTAGCCCTTGAATGTAGGGTTGATAAGGAATTTTCGTCAAAAACTTGTCCAAGTCTGACTTAAATCTTACCACTAGATCAACACCTACATATACGTACTGCAACAGAGCGAGTGCAACGCGCATTCACTCCTCTTGTTCGTGAGGTGCGAGGAAAGGAATGTTCGGAGCGGATGGAGGTACTGGCTCTGGAGTCCCTGCAGCTTCGGAAGCTACATTACGATTTGACAACTATGTTCCAAACCCGCTGTGGGGCAATCAGTGTATATCATGGGTACAGCAAAAGCCTAAACAGACAGTGGGATGACCCAGTGCCTGGTGTTCGCACTCTGCGAGCCCCGCCTGAACGTTTATTCGTTTCGTGATCCGAGAGTGGTGTTTTCCCATGCGAGTGTTGAAACCATGGAACAAGCTCAGCCCCAAAACTTGCGAGAGCGAAAATGTTCGCGTCTTTAGAAAAGGACTTAAATTAACGGATCTAAGTGCCCACTTGAGGTGTCGATTGTAAATTTGTATCTTTTTTGTGCGCGGACACGTGGCTTGTCTTAATAAGACGCTCCTTTTCCTTCCATTTTTCTGCTGTCAATTTTCCTCCCCCACACTCTCAGTATGCAACTCAACTACGAACATTTGAGGGCAACAAATTTAACAACGATTTGTGAACATACTTTCATCTAAATCGACTTGCTTTTGGTCAGTAAAATTCTGAGCCACTTTTCAAAATAAAATCATGAGGGAAGAAAAAAGTGTTTGTTTCAAAGTTATGTTGTCACAAGCTTAAAATGTTGACCACAAACAGGTCGAAAATTCGACCAAAATTATGTTGTCACATAATTTAAGAATGAGTACTAAAGTCTAAGCTTGAGGGACAAATCAGAAATTCTGACTAATTCTAATTAAACATTGGTCTCAGTGTTTTAAAAAACCCAGGAAAATAAAAAAAATGATGAAATGCTTAAGTTGAACAGCAATTGTGTGACAAGTATGTTTTCAGGTCAGCTGACGTTGGGGGCCAAGGAACGACGAGGTTTCATGAAATACAGCTTTTGGCAAACTGATTATTCCCATGAATTCTTCGAAAGTCTTCTAATTTCTTTTGAATCTTACAAATAAATGTGTGAAAGAACGGTTGAATGTAAATCTTTTATTTTCACATAACATGACATTGTCGTCAAAAAATATAAAAATGTTTGCACTCCAAGTTGAAGAGCACCTTCAAGTCTTTGATAATCCAGCCTAACACGATCAATGAAGTCCAACTCCCTTCTTTCTTGAGCTCCATGATTGTTCAATTTGCTGCCCTCAAATGTTCGTAGGGTGTATGTAGGTATTGATCACGTAGCAGGATTTAAGTCAGACTTGGACAAGTTTTTGACGAAAATTCCTGATCAAAGTCTCTATTCAAGGGCTAGCCAAATCTGCCAACTCAAATTCT
>NC_081445.1:87750-88884 GCF_007210705.1 Tigriopus californicus | reverse complement strand
TGGGTATTAATTTAGGAGATTACTTTGATTTTGAAAGATTTGAGAAAGTGAAATATATCGAAACGTTGAATTGCTTCAAATTATTGCAAAATTGGTTTCATGTTGTCTGTTTTGCTGTTAACAGGCCTATATGTTTGCTTTCGAGAGTAGTTTTCCCAGTGGAAAAGAAATTCGTACTCTCAAAAACTTCCGTAACAACTAAGCAAATGGGTATTTGTGATGGTAATTTGTACTCACGCAGTTTTCCGTCCCTTTGCACGTGGTTGTTGCGACCATCGGAGAATTTGACGAAATGGAGGGACACCAAAAGCATCACCAAAGGTACCATAGTTTCCATCGTTGAAGTCCTCATGACGATCTAGTAATCACAATGAGTGTTGAAAAAATGGTAAGTACATGAACACTCCAAAAGAAATGACAAGTACGTGAATAGGTAAGAAAAAAGGCAACTTCAGGAATGGTCTAGAAAAAATGACAAGTACGTGAATGGTCTAGAAAAAAAGTCAAGTGCAGGAATGGTCCAGAAAAATGACAAGTACGTGAATGGTCTAGAACAAACAAGTACCAAGTAAAACATAGTCAAGCTCAGGCGATACACTATTGTTATCTTTCTAAAGTATCGAAAATCAAGTCTTACTCTTAGACCAGATATTTCCCGACTGAGAACTCTCGCCCAATTTCCCGGCTTGGGAAATGGTTGGCCAGGGAATCACAATTATAGGAACCAACACATGTTAGCATCATTAGAGTGAGCAGCGTTCGTATGTGATTAATGATTCATTTCAGCGGCACTGATCATAAGTGAAGATGTAATAGCTGCTCGATCGCATGGGCCGGTTTAGTGAAATTTAGAAACCTTTGTAAGAGAAGCACATTTAGACATTGGATGTATAGTCGTGAGATCGTCGTCGGCCTCTAAAACGACTCTCTCTTCCACCAGTCATCAGATGCTAGAGCGAGAAAAACCATTACGGCAGCCGTAGGGGTAATTTTGTCACTCTGTAATGAAAAAACGATCATAACAAACTGCTGGTATTTTCCAAATATCTTGATGGTTTTGCGAAGTCAGCCAACTGCAAATTGGAGCCCGAGGACGTGGAAAAAAGTGGAGAATCCTCTGCTCGTTTCCCAGAA
>NC_081445.1:85513-86750 GCF_007210705.1 Tigriopus californicus | reverse complement strand
TGGGGGGTACAGCACAAAAATATCACAGAGTGTTTGGTGGGAATGACTAGAGAATTGGACATTTGACTAGACAACCTTGAACATAATAAATAAATGATGTATATATGACTAGAGTTGAATACTGTGATGACTAGAAGGATTGACTAGGCGTTGAAGGGTTTGACTCGGATCCATCCTCCATCCAGGTCACCACGTCCACCGGTCCTCCCCAACCATCCAGGCATTGATATCTCCCCCAGCACTTTGGACACCCCACGGTCGACCTGGCCCAGTCACCGCTGCATCCACGGACCTTCCGCTGCACCCACGGGTGGGTCACTGCAACCACGGGCCTTCCGTACGCACTCGCTGCGACCACGGCCATCCCGCTGCACCACGCCCACCCGCTGCAACCACGGCCATTCCGCACGCATCACGTCTCTTCTAGGCCCAAGTTCCGCATTGGCGTCCTCAGTCGTCTGGGGGAAGGTTCTTCCGCCTGGAGGCGGCTAATACCGGCTGTGCCATGTATGATTGCCGGATGGTGGCTGTTGACTAGATGTTTATTGTAAAAAGGTGGAGGTAAATATACAGAGGAAAATAACTATGGCAAGTGTGATGGTGGGAGCAGGAGTAAAGAATAAATGGAAATTGATATCGGTGACTAGAATATAAGATGAAAGTTGTCAAAAATATCCAAACAAATCCTTTACTCCACTCCAAAAACTTGTTGAGGAACAAAGGAAGAGGAATAACCAAAAATATTAATAGGACAGGAGTCTCCATGTCTAAACAATATATCAAGAAGTATAGAAGACATTCTTGGGACTCTTATCTGATTTAAAAACAACCGGAGCGAATTTCTGTGTCAGGGTGAATGGCCAATGATTTTATTGACCAATAGAGTGTTACCAAATCTGTAGTGGTAGCTTCGTTTTGAACCCAGGGACCCCGGATGCAGTGACCTGCAAGGTTTAGAACACGTTGTGGCGAGCATATGCTTGCTCACCTTGAGTTACCTGGGAAACGTAAAAATAGCAAGGAACTCAATGAAATAAGCTAGTCAAGTGAGGTCAACTACCATCTTTTGACCTACTGACTTGGCGGACCTTGTGTCCGCCATATTGGTGACCCCAACGTCTGCTGTATTGGGCATATATCCTAGCCTAGTAGCCGCATCCCGGCCTCGTCGCCGTATCCCGGCCTAGTAGCCCCATACCAACCTAGTTGCTGCATCCCGGCCTAGTTGCTGCCTATC
>NC_081445.1:82160-84919 GCF_007210705.1 Tigriopus californicus | reverse complement strand
CCGGCCCGTGTCCTATCCGGCCCGTGTCCTATCCGGCCCGTGTCCTATCCGGCCCGTGTCCTACTCCTGTTTATTTTTTGCTGGGGGAAGTGGTGTGGCGAGCATATGTTTCGCTCACCTTGACTTATCTGTGATACGTATGAATACTTAGGAACTCGAGTCAAGTCAACTCAAGTGAAATACCGTCACATGACCTTGTGTCCGCCATAACGTCATCAAAATCGACCAATCTGATTGGCTGCAAATTGTCAACAAACATGGGATTTGTCTGGAAACTTTCTGAACGGGGAGGCAGTCACTTCCAAAAGATAAAACACGTTTGTTTTGCACAAGAAGGCAAAGCTTTGAATACTTTATGACAAATATGATTCACCTCGGGTTTAACAAACTTATTCCACAATATTTGAATGTTATATCAGTGTGGAATTTCTCAAAGAAATGTTATAGTCACGCTAATTTCTCGCATGCTGCCAGTATCAATTAGGACTAAAGCGCTTCATAGCAAAGAGTACAACCCTTTCAACAAACTGCTATGTTCAGTATAAAGGGACGTTGCTTGAGAGACTCAGGAAGTTCACATGCCGTAATGGTAATGTGAATAATGGAATGAGATATTCTGAAATGCCATGTTCATGAGTCAGCTTGTCTTCAAAGAAAATTTCTTGGTGTTTTTGAAGAAACTATTCAATGATGCTCATCATGATAGTACTTCTGCTTATAAAACGCATCAATTCAAAATCTGTTTGGAAACTTTTTAGTTCTTCCGATGCCTTACATTTTTTGAGTGGAGTCACATGTCAAATCTCGCACGTCTCTACTAGGGTCTCTATTTAAACCTCAAACGAGCAAATGGATGAAAGAATTGTTATCCTTCCGAAACACCCAAAAATAAATAAAGAAGTGAAATGTAGGGTGACTGAAGTCCGATCGAAAAAGAAACTTTTGAAGATGGGAAATTGTTGCTGAATATGGAAAAAGGGAACCATAAGCTATAAAGCATTAAGTTCCTGTAAAAATTACAACCTTTGCTTACGGCACATTTGCCGGACCTTCATAAAACTGTACAATAAAGACAATGTATGCTCTTAATTCTTCAAAACTCTAAAACAATCGGCTCAACCTAAAAGAGGCTGATGTTGCAATACTGCTGATTATTGTCGAGCAGGTCCAAATATGTTTTAATCGGAACATAGAGTGAATGAGAGTGGACTCGCACTAGAGGGGCTGGTATTGAGCAATATCAGAGAAAGTACCAAAGGTATATTATGATTCCGTGCGTGGTCAAAAGCATCCATGAGTTTCGTCCCCACCCAGGTTTTAAGATTAATTGAAGCCTTCGTAAAGACTAAAGGTGCGCTTTGAGAGCACCTTCAAGACGTCTGGAATCAAGGCTAGTTTAAACAATAAAGTCCATCTCTCTTCTTTCTCGGGCTCCTTCACTGTACAATTTGCTACCCTCAAATTAGCCACTCAAAGGGGCTAACCAAATGCGCCAACTCTAATCCTTTGGTGGATCACATATCATATCATTTCTTTTCTTTCTTGATGCTTGGGTTTTAAACCGATGACTGTAATTCCCTTTCCGTCATGCATTGTCATCGTTTTTAAAATACACGATCCACATCTCCTTTAAAACTTAGCAGTTGGTGTTCTAATGTATAGAATTGTCGAAGAGAGTCAGGCAGCAAGTTATACAAAGTTGGCACGCGATTGACAACAAAAGAGGGTTTTAAGCTTTTTAGTTCCATTTTATCCAGCGGGTTGTGTTTATGGCCCAATTCACATGAGATTCCTTGTCTATCACTGTCACTCCACTCTCTGTTGTGTGTATTGCTTGTCATTGGGTTCTGTGATTTCTCTTATTTTCAAAACAAAATGGAAGGATCTGCTCTCTGGTCTCTGCTCTTTTATCCCATAAGTGAACTCATTTGCAATCCCAAATTGGACGGCATTTAAATACACCTCGGAGTCTTGCTTATTTCAAGACGATGTATCTGCAGATCACTCATGAAACCACCACATCGGTATGTTTCTCGTTTCTATTTTGAATTGTCTAGTTTGATTTTTCCCCCCTGTAATAACCTGAAATACAAGGTAATTCAAAAAAACTTTGCCTTATTCCCGTAATAACCTGAAATACAAGGTAATTCAAAAAAACTTTGCCTTATTCCCGGGTTAAGGCAAGGAGCACGAAAACAAATCAAAACCTAAAGAATTAGGTGACATTCATACCTACACAGAAGCTATGCAATACTGGGGTCTAAACTATTAAAGGTAATTTATGATGTGCGTCTAATTTCTTATTGCTACACTGTTTCCCAACTGTTTGAATTCGATATGCCTTCAATGGATCTGTGAATACTTTTCCGTACTTTTTCGAACTTATTCATCTCAGTTGCGGGCATTGGGGCTCTGATTGGCCTTAATCCGGGCACCTTATTCGAGATGCGGCTGGCCCATGGATTTGAAGAGGTAGTCATGAGAAATACATCTCTGGACTTGAATGTCAAGTGGATCAAGCTGCAAGTTTCGAAAGCCTTGGCCCCTTTCGATTGTGTATGCTCCATAAATTTGCGTTATGTCTGGTAACTTTTCCCCAAAGTCCTTAATAGAGCTCACTGATTGAATCAGGTTCTGGTCAATGTCGGTAAAAATTGTTTGTCAAATGACATGAAATTTATAAACTTTATATTGAACCACTTGGAATCCCATTCCCAATAGCGATAATGAAGTCAGTAAGAAAGTATAAGATGTCTACC
>NC_081445.1:77348-81323 GCF_007210705.1 Tigriopus californicus | reverse complement strand
CAGCTCATATTTTATGGTTTATCCGCTTCACCGCTTATCCCCTTGATCCATTCCAAGACCTTCGAAGACCCAATTGTATTCTGCCTCGATCGAAATTCTTAACTCAGACTGGTTGAAACCTAAGGCAGAGCGGTGATGCGGTCAAGGGGATCAGCCACGAAAATTATATTTTGTATCATATATCTTATGTTTTGCTCCATTCATACTGTGACCAATGCTCCCTGCCTCCCTTGGCATGATGCTACTTTCACACGATGCAGTAAAGAGTGCATGAACTGGATTTAGGAGAAAAAAAACAGTGTCTGGAAATGATTTTGAATGATTTGCAGGTTATGTGCATTGTTTGCTGCGACTTTTGTCTTGTCAGAATGTCCAATGAATGAAATAGATTAGCTTGCATAAAATACTCGCACTAATGACTATAGTATATAACATGCAGTAAGTACTATTGTAAAGGGTGATCCAATGAGAACAAAATCTCGCAATAAAGATTGATAATTGATAAATTGATCCTCAGGAACCATATTGGGTTATGAAGAGGATTTGGAATTTTCCTGGCCAAATGAGTGTTATTGATTAGAAAATACGTTTTGAGCAAAAAAAATCATAAGAAGCTTTGAATTCGGTAACATTACGGCATGGGCTAGCATGGGCAATGAATATCACAGTTGGACATTGACTTGAATGTGCGACTCAGTGGATCGAAACAGATACAATTGGGCAGTGGAGGGTGATTCAATACGTACTACTGGGTTATTGCAGAGAAGGCGATGCTCCCGTTTGAACAACTCTTTTGTTGGCTTTTCTTGTGATCTTGCACTTGGTGCCGGACAAAAGTGGAGTCTTGAATAGTATTAAGTTAAGGTTTTTGGTGAAAGATAACGAACGAGCGATTAGAGGGCGTCCCTTTGTTTTGGATGATCCGATTCATAATCGTTTTGTAATCGTTGGTAATTGAGGTTCATTCTGGGAAACGAGCAGCAGAGGATTCTCCACTTTTTTCCACCTCCTCGGGCTCCAATTTGCAGTTGGCTGACTTCGCAAAACCATCAAGATATTTGGAAAATCTCAGCAGTTTGTTATGATCGTTTTTTCATTACAGAGTGACAAAATTATACCCCTACGGCTGCGGTAATGGTTTTTTCCCGCTCTAGCATCTGGTGACTGGTGGAAGAGAGAGTCGTTTTAGAGGCAGACGACGATCTCACCACAAGACTACATCCAACGTCTAAATGTGCTTCTCTCACAAAGGTTTCTAAATTTCACTAAACCGGCCCATGCGATCACGCAACTACTACCTCTTCAGTTATCATCAGTGCCGCTGAAATGAATCATTAATCACATCTGAACACTGTTCACTCCCATGGTGCTAACATGTGTTGGTTCCTATAATTGTGATTCCCTGGCCAATCATTTCCCAAACCGGGAAATTGGGCGAGAGTTCTCAGTCGGGAAATATCTGGTCTAAGAGTAAGACTTGATTTTCGATACTTTAGAAAGGTAGTAGTAGTGAATCGCCTGAGCTTGACTATATTTTTCTTGGTACTTTTTTGTTCTGGACCATTCCTGCACTTGTCATTTTTTCTAGACCAATCACGTCCTTGTCATTTTTTCTGGACCATTCCTGCACTTGACTTTTTTCCTAGACCAATCACGTACTTGTCATTTTTTCTAGACCATTCCTGAAGTTGCCTTTTTTCTTACCTATTCACGTACTTGTCATTTCTTTTATAGTGTTCATGTACTTACCATTTTTTTCAACACTTATTGTGATTACTAGATCGCCATGAGGACTTCAACGATGGAAACGATGGTACCTTTGGTGATGCTTTTGGTGTCCCTCCATTTCGTCAAATTCTCCGATGGTCGCAACAACCACGTGCAAAGGGACGGAAAACTGCGTGAGTACAAATTACCATCACAAATACCCATTTGCTTAGTTGTTACGGAAGTTTTTGAGAGTACGAATTTCTTTTCCACTGGGAAAACTACTCTCGAAAGCAAACATATAGGCCTGTTAACAGCAAAACAGACAACATGAAACCAATTTTGCAATAATTTGAAGCAATTCAACGTTTCGATATATTTCACTTTCTCAAATCTTTCAAAATCAAAGTAATCTCCTAAATTAATACCCATCCCATTTATTAATCATGGTAAAATCTTTCTTAAAATCGGTTGGAAAATGAGGATGAGTCCTGAGCTATTTGGGATACCGTATTGGTAGAGCATCTGCTCACCAATTTGCGAACCCTGGTTCGATCCCAGGTTAGCTAAGTCCGAGCTTCTCTGTGGTATTTGATTACACTTGCTGCTTTATCAGCTTAAATGGGCGAACCTGCGGTCATTCCCGAGGGTGAGGTAACAGTTCATGTTGGCTGTGACGACGAAGTAGGAATATTCAGTAATTGGAACACCCATCATTCAAATGGCAGGTCAAGCGAGAGAGCTGCCATCTGACCATCTGACTTCGTAACGAACAAACAAACGAGGACGATTTCTAATATTCGTGCATATTTCTTACTTGAATGCCAGAAGTGTTGAGAATTTCACTCTTACATGACTTTCTTTTCGCCTTGTTTCCAAGAAGAGTTGGTGTATATTCATTGCGACACGATACCGAAGAAATGAATTAATCAGCCATATCGCTTTGGTCAAGCCCTACTTCAAAGCATCTTAGAGCGAATTATTTTGCCTCTGCATTTGTACGTCCTCATCTTGATGAGACAGAGGGCTCCCTCTATCTCAGCCGAAAGAAAAGCAAAGTGGCACTTAAAACAACAATTTGAATTTTTGAAACGAGTAGTAATCTCTTGTGGTGAAACACGTGTTGCTTATGGGCAGTATTGAACTGAGCTCCTTTTTCTTTTCCTTTTCAGTGTCCTTGTTCCAAATAGTCACGTGAGTAGACACACTTTGAACTTGACCGTACTTTAGTTAGGGGCTTGGACGTTAATCGGTATGAAACTAATACACTCGCCAAAATGGTGAGCGGACGCTCATTCTGGCTAACGTCCGGGCCTTAATTCTGGGGCACGAGCGGTTAAACAAAACTTGCCTTTGGGTTCTTCCATTGATCCCAAATGCTTTTCAGTCACTTTTGTGTGCGGCATTTCACGCTTGTCTCCACGGCCTTGTTTAAAATCCTCTCTATGGGGACGTTTCGGCAAGCTCTGGCTTTTATGTGTGCTGGTACCAATGACAGTTTTGGAGAAGCTCGCCCTTCTTTCACGTTGTTAAATGAGGAAAGGTCAGCTTCCTTAGAAGTAGTTCGAAATCACCAGCATTGGCAGACCAGCATTGTTTGTTGGTACCAGCGCTTGCCCAAATGTCTGAATGAATGGTACAGTATGCTTGATGGTTGCTTATGTTAACCGCAGCCTTTCCTTTAAGTTTTCCCAATGAGCCTTGCATCGGGAATGCGGGCAAAAACGGGACTTGCTACACGACGGAGGAGTGCACTGCCAAAGGAGGGAGCGCCGCTGGAACTTGCGCTCAGGGCTACGGAGTCTGCTGCTCATGTAATGTATTCGTTAACCATCATTTTAGTACAGGACCACCCAGTTTAGGATGAAAACAGCCAAAGGATAAACGAGTCCGTCATGGCAGGATTTCAGTTTTTAAGTTTGATTTCGATTTCAGTCACTGTCAATTGCGGAGGGACCCGCTCGGAGAATTGCACCTATTTTGAATCCTCCGGCAACGAGGCTGGCTCCTGTTTGGCCACGATTTGTCCTTGCAGCGATAACATTTGCCAATTGAGGCTGGACTTTGACCAATTTATCATATCCGGGCCTTCAACTTTGACTGAATCCCTCATCGCGACCAAATTTGGCCAATCAGTTTTGGCCGGCCAAGCCAGTTCTCTGGCTGGCGCTTGTTTAACCGATTCGTTTTCTGTGTCCAGTCCATCAGGATGTGCACCACCCTCGATTTGTGGCACGAATAGTGGAGAGCACAGTAAGTAAACCGTTT
>NC_081445.1:55711-76708 GCF_007210705.1 Tigriopus californicus | reverse complement strand
TCTCATTGATATACTCGATGACTGAAGACTAAATTTGAGACTCGGGTCAAAAAATATTCCCAGCGGGATTTAGGGACACTTTTTGACCCGAGTCTCAAATTCAGCATTCTTCAGTCATCGAGTGTATCAATGAAAGCAAACAAACTTCGAGGGGTGCTAAGGAGACATATTTCGAGCCGGAAAAAGAACAATAACCAACCTCTTCAAAACTTATATCCGACCGGCCCTCGAAATTTGTACACCAATATGGTCTCCACCGCTCAAGAAGGACGTGATCTTGGTTGAGAAGCCTCAACTAAGATTTACGAAGTTGGTTCAAGGTTTTTGGACCCTTCCATTTGAAGAACGACTGGAGCTCTTGGAAACAGAAACAATGGAGAATCGACCATTAAAGTGTGATCTCGCTCGCCACCGCGTTTCGCTTTCGGCTTGGATTGATCAGGATTGCTCCTGGGCTGAGTGCCAGCCTTGACCGGCTGAGGGGGCAACCGGAGCAGACACAGATTAGGTCACTTAGGAGACTCCTGCACTTTAATAAACCATGGGTTCGGGCGATGATCAGGAATTGGTGTTTCGGTCTGAGGGTTTTGGATCCCTGGAACGATGTGGACCCCCTCCTTTCGGAATTGCGAAACTGTCCGGATTTTCAAGAGGAAGCTCGGATCTCTAGATGTTTCAAAGCACCTAAAGTACCGATTGTAATGGATATTTGTCAAGTTTTCTGGTCCCTTGTTTCTTCCTTTCCGGGGTTTTATCTCATTCACCCATGCCATTCGTTCGCTTTGATTTCCTTTAACCTATGACAAGACATATACCACTATTTATGCACCTTTGGGAGTGCTTGAGTTGTCCAAACAACAAACAAAAAAATAATACTGCACCCATTCACGTACGAAAATTTCGGACAGGAATGGTTCAAAACAAAATCATAACCACAACATTCTCCCGCCTAAAAGCTATCAGCCTTCCAATAATTATGCAATGTCAATCTCATTGCTAACACTCAAGGGCTCAATATCCAGTGGTAACAGTTTAGATACGAGGCGTTTCACTACGCTCTATTTAAGGGGTTCGGACCCAAGCTAAACAGGCATTACCATCTTGGCCATGAGGAACTCGATCGATAATGGCTACTCTACATGAATCTCGGTGTGGTTGGTCAGTGAGAAGGACAGCCAAGTTTCCTTCCCAGAGAGGTTGTCGAGCTCCCTTCCACTTTGTTCCTGAATGTAATGGAGGAAGAAATTGTGAAATGAATCTTTGCCAGAAGTGATTAAGGGTGGGGTTTAAATATCTGAGTCTGTCATAGAGATAAGTTCTAACGCAAAGAGAGCGACGTGATGGTCTCCGACAAGTCCTGTGAGGAAATGGGTTGGGGTTAACAATGGTTCGCCGCAATCACTTGTTTAGATGACGGGTCTGGAGTCCAAGAGGAACTCTACCTCTGTTCCAGCACTGCAAAATTCACTCCAAGTGTGAATAGTGATAAATTGCGTGGAACGCCTTTTCAAAGGATTTAATGTTAACGTTAAAGCAGCCGGTAAAGTGGCTACCCTCAGATGGGGCTCTACCTTTTCACTCCACACCATTCGATTGTTCTATCCGAAAATGTTTTTTTTTAAGCTACGCATATGTTCGGGAACAAATTCATGATGAAGTTCCTGGGCGGCCTTAAATGATGATAAGTTATCCGATACTTCTCTAACAGGGGATACCCATCGACTGGAGAAACGGCAATCATTGGATCGTGAGAAATCTCCATTCTTTCCAAGGCCAGTTTCTCTTGAGAAGACCATCCAAGCTCGACAGAAAGAGCCTCCCATCATGCCCAAAATTGTTTAGCAAGGCATGTAGATCTAGGTTAATGTGGCTTTCCCATTTGCTTCATGTTTTACTGATCTTTGACTCCCTTCAAAATTTCGGTGTTATTGCAACCTTTATCAAAAAGATCATGCACTTTCATCTTCTTCTATCCTCCTAAAAACTTAGACCGCTCCTACAGCAATGTCTATATTATCGGATTCATTGCTTTTATTGACAAATAGCTTCATCCTCCGACGAGCTCAATGAAGAATAATCATTGCAGGCGGTGAAGGTGTTCATTGTGTGACTGGCATTTATCTTCTTGTTGCTCAGATTATCTCGATGGATTGCTTGGTCTTCTTGCATATACCACACACACCTTTCACAAATAGTCAAAATTTTACCGCACATGATGGTTTAAGGCATCCAAGCAATAATAATTGGCCTTGAACAAGTCAAATCGTTCTCAATTGGTTAGATTTTGAAACTTTTCACTCGAAGAAAGGAGGTGGAACTCCGAGGACTTCACCACGCGCTCAAAAGCCAGCGTTTTGGTATAACGCAAATCAAATACTCAGGCGAAACCAAAAAGTTCAGATGGTGATGCTGGTCTTTTCTTCGACGAGATGAGTTATTCGACAACGGGATTTGATGGGGACCTCGCAGGCTAGAAGTTCAATACCATCACCGGAACGAATCATTCTCTCAAGCCAGACGTCTCAATCATGGCACTGCCGGGAAAGTTTTTCGCGAATCGTCTCAGCTTTTCCATTACCTTTGGGATTTTCTGTCGCATTGATGTTGAAGGGTAAATTGTTGCCCATCCATGGCTAATCGCTGACAAACAAACACCTTCAAATCTTGGTGAAAACCACGAATATCCAACGCATTGAGGAATCTCAAAAGATCTCTCTCCGTCCGTTATTTGTACTAAATCGATCTTACAGATCAAATTCAAAACGACGATTTTGAGCTGGATTGGGCCAGAGCTTCAACTCGGCTCGAGGTCATTCGGACCAAGCACGTTTCAGCAATTTGGTCTGTGCTGAGCTGTGGGGGTTAGCCCAGGCGTCAGAATGTCGCCGAGTTTCAGGTTAGGTTCTAACTCATTACATCTCTATAATCAACTACCTTTAGTAACTTCTTCGAATACTGTACATACAGTCCCAACTTCATTAATTTCCTCCAACGTAAGAGCTATTTTATTCTATCAATGTTCGTAATGAAACACCTTTGGACTTGTTCGGCCTTTTGCAAACCTGCTGAACTCATTGGAGCCCAAATGGGTGAAGCACATTCATTGTTCATATTCATTCGTAACCAATGATAACATCTCTGTTCCTCCATGTAATGTCGTACATTAACAGGTTTGCTTCTGGACAAATCGACACTTATTCATTCATTGTAGCATGGTACAATGCTATAAGGTACACTTGTACGGACTTAACATCGTGATACCATTGACCTAAAATGGATCCCTGAGGAACACCCAACACAGATGAAACTTCTGAACCAATTGATAACCTGGCCTTGGTTCCCATTCCCATGGAGTCTGTTAACTCAAAGGCCATGCTCTGCCTTGTCCAAAGACCTTACCACATTCAAGATAGACTGAATTCACTGCCTCATGGCTTTCTAGTTACTCAATAATCTGTTCAACAGGCTTAATCAGTTGGGGAACAATGCTAAAATGCGCTCGGAATCCATACTGACTTGGAGGAATGACTTCATGGATATCAAGAAAACCTACTAGTTTGAACTTTATGATTTTCTCAAATACCCTCCCAATAGCGTAAATGATAGAAATCGGCCAAACATCACTGGCGACCAACTTATATCTCCCTTTAAAGATTGAAAAAAATATGAGCTAACTTCAAATGCAATGCATCAGGTACGAGAAAACAGTAGCAGGAACCTGTGAGCATGTCATCAGAAACTAATACGTCAATGTTAGGGCCAAATCGAATAAGGTTGATGACAATTCCTTTTTTGTTTATTTCTGCCATCTTTATTATCGCAGTGTATGTGGACGCCTCGGAAGCTTGCAATGACCTAAGATTTGTCCTCGGAAACCAAGGCGTTGGAACTGGTATTGCCAATCGGCAATGGAGTGTCAAGGTAATGAACATCTTGATAATTGAAACATGAAAGTGATGCATACCCTAAAATGCCCTTCAATGATTTCATAACAATAACCAAGCATTTCCTGCCAATTTTCTAGCTCGCAAAATCACATGCAACATTTTGTTTTTGCTTTTTGGAATTCCAGTCCAAATAAAAAACTTACACACTTGAGAACAATACAAAAACTAAACTTTTCAGATGCCTAATCAATGAATATTGAGATCACACTTAGTTATCAGTTACTTAGAAATTATGATGGGATCTGTTTAACCACTTTTAGTTTTATGTAGTTGAACGATTCAAATTTCTATCGTCATTAGCTCCAACTTCTCCGATTTTATTTCATTTTTCATTCCCAAAGAACTGATACGGATTTGCAGTATCAGAATAATATAAGATTATTTTTTGTTATCTTCTAAGAGCTCAAAATAGTTCAAAACGCTACATCATGTTACTTCAAAGACACTTCAAGGGTAATTTTTTAATATATGTGAAATAATCATCCAAACTATTCTTAAGTACTGATTTATTTGAAGTCTGAAGACAATGGGGACAACAAGCAGTTCTACAGATTTGGGCTTGGAAAATGACTATATACGAGTACATTCAAAGGCGTTGTTGATATTGATCAAAAACGGCTTTTTTTTAGGCTCATTAATTTTTGTCCAATTTGCAACGAGTGACATTTCTATTTTTGAAGGAGTTTGGGTAAGGTAGTTTAACATTTTGCGCTATTTTGAAATTTTGCTAGAAAAAGAAAAATAATGGTTAACTTTTGGGATATTAAAATTGATATTGCGGGGCATTGTTAAGGAGAAAAATATGAAACTTGAACCATTAAGTCCTGTTTACGTAAGTAGCGTTGAGATAGATTGTGTTCAAATTCCTAACTTAATGCTAGGTAAGTGTGCTCCAAGTTTAAATTGGCTAGGTATTTGAAAATTCCCGTTAAATGGTGCTTTTTGGTACTGAAGCTTTTATCTGGGCTAAAATTCGATAAAATGATAAAACCAAAGTTGTTCCTTACATTTTTTTTTGAGCAAGAAAAATGCCAAAATATATCAGCTATAATATGACAAAATATAATACATCTCTAAAAACCTGAAAGGCTTTTTCCCACCGTTTGCAAAATAACGCAAAATTCCCTAGCAAACTTTATTACCTTTGTATTCTAATACGAAATTATTTAGTTTAATAAATTCTTTTTCGATGCACCTGAATTTGATTTTCCCAAAAATCATAACGTTGGGACGCTCGGGATGCAAAAGAACAAATTTAAACGTTGCCTTCTTTTTCGCATAAACTTGCAATTTTGTCGCGACTAAAAGAGCTTGGCGGCAAATGCAATTTCGAAAAAAGTGCTTTCGAAATGCCTTTATCTCTATTTTGCGGGTGATGTTTCCTCCCAGCTAGTTCTCAGTCACGCCAGTTGTTCACCTGCCTTCCATTCCTCTTACCTCTGTCATCTGCTTTTTGCTCTTCACCTTTTTGTTTTCCATTTGTCTAATTTAACTTTTAGTCTCTAGTCGAACAAGGAAGCTTTCACAAAATTTCTCCGTTTTGGGGACGGGTTTCCAGTATCTTCAAGTCGCATTTCTCAAACACCTTCATTTTCAACAGCCATGGAAGCTTTATTACAGGAACTTTTTGAAGGTGCCAAGAAATGTCTTGAGCAGATATTGGACAGGAAAACTCCGTCCTCCATGAGCAAGCCTTTTACTAAGGAAGCCTTGGCAGTTTGGGTTAGTCACACCCAGCCACTACTTGACTGTAGGATGAACCAGTCAAGTGCAGGTAAACAAAACGGACACGGCACATTAGACATGGTCACATACCTGGTACATGACTGATGGAGAAGTAGAAGTCTTAGTTTATTATCTCCAAGGTCTTGATCTGACCATCGAAACAATGTATGGGCGCCCCTCTTGTTCAGAAAGGTCGTTCTTGTCGGCTCTCAAATTCATAGGAAATTAGTTGGACCAATCAGCTTGCTCGAAGGTTTTCTCTGTAGAGGACTTTGATTTTCCGGCTCGCGTTGTAGAGTGGGAATTTAGTCCGGATGGGTATATTCCCATTTCGAAATCGACATCTCATGTTAAATCATCATGTTCTGGAGGAAGAGTGGGCTTGTATTGGAAAGCCCACGTGCTCTTGAGCAAGACCAACCTAAGGGTCAGTCTGGCTAACTTCAAGATCAAAGAAGGACATTGACCGTTGATTATTGACAGGTAAGAGGATCTCGACCTTGTTTCAATGCACAAAGAGGAATTGTCCATAGAAGCAGCCTTACACCAGATGGTTCTAGTTTTTGAGGACGTTTTTTCCACTTTGGCGATCCCTGAAAGTGCGTGAAGGTGTGGAGCAATCTCAAAATCCGAGGTATTGGAAGCAAGAGTTCAAAAGGCGTTGCAAACTAGCGGAGAGACTCCAGAGTAATTTAAACCCAATAGTTTTTGCTAGCCTTTGAAGATGGTAGGACTAGATCAAAGGTAGAATTAAGACCACATTTAGAAATATCAGTTGAAAATGGAGAGTACATTGCTTAAGGAGGTCACGTCGAATCCAAAGACTTTTTTCTCTTACGCAATTTCAAAGGAAAACATGACACGCCCTGCAGATCCTTTTGAGGTCAATGGTGAGGCCATTATCAATGTGAAGGCCATGGCTAACATGCTTGGAGATCAGTTCTCTAGTGTGCTTTGAACTTCGAAGCACTTAGGAGAGACAGCCCATTGCTCTATTGATGAGGTTGTTGAGATTGGCAAGGCTTGTCAAGTTGAGTACTTAGATGATCTTGTATTCACAGATAAAGATGCTTTGCAGGTCATCAGATGCTTGACCCTTTCAAGCTCTCCTGGCCCTGATTGTGTGACATCTCAGACCTTGATGCGATGATAACAAATTCTTGATCCCGCTTTTTCGTACATGGTGCATTGCATCTTGGATCAGGACAAATTTCCCTCCTCTCTGAATTTAGCTGACGTTGTTTCAATTTTCTAATGGGGAGATAAGCCGCTCTCCAGCAATTATTGACCGATCTCTCTCACTTCGTTTATTGCCAAAGTATTTGTAAAGATCATGAAGTTCTTCTAAGTTGCCGCATTGTTTGAAGTTCACAGCGTCCTTCCTCTTACTCAGCACTGGCTCCGAGCGCATTGCAGCACGGTTACCTACTGATCATACAAATAGCGCAAGTCATACAGGGACTAAAAAGGTACTAAAGAGTAACGAGTCAAGAGATGTAGTCGATCTCGACTTTGCCAAGTCCTTTGACAAAGCCCTTGACAAGATAGATCATGACCTTTCAGTTGAAAGGCTCCATGAGATTGGGATCTACATGTAAGGCAAGGTTCTCAATTGGTTAAGAAGTTTCATTTGTGGTAAAGCAATTAAGTGATTAAGACCGAGAAATCGCTTTGTAAGATGTATGACGTCAAGTTGGGTGTTCCTCAGGGCTACATTTTAGTTCCTCTCTTTTTCATTGCATTCATTGCTCCAGTTCAGGAGCTTGGCAGTATGTTCCTATGCTAATGATTAAAATTTAGTTTGTGGTAGGATTGGTCAGAATTCCGGTTGCAGAATAAAGGTCCTAGACCAAATCTACTCTCGGACCGCTAAGGGTAATATGGCCGTGAATGGAACGATATTCGTCTCACGAGAGCTCAGTAACCTTTGGATCCACGCTAGGAAATGCTCCGCTCCTAGATAAGATTCTTAGGTTAAAAAAATGAATCTTTTTTTTGTCTTGAACTGTTGGAAATTCCAATCCTGGTAGCGGGAAGTAAGTCAACATAAAAGGAGAACTGTCAAAGCGCAACCGATCGTAGAAATAACAAAAAATACACCAAGTTTTGACGGACCTTAGTACAAAAAATGGAGCAACTTCGGAAGGACGTCTTGTTAATTGCCTTGAAGAATTTCCACCAACCCAAATTGATTGGAGTCAAGCTTTATTATTTGCAAATCCGTTCCAGTTTTTTTTGGAAATTGGTCACTAATTCGGTAAGGGCACAGATTTCTTTTCATTTACAGAATAGCTGCACTTTGATTACCTTAACCAACTTGTCTGTCTTCTATAAAGTTGCCAATACAGACAGGAAAGACCATATGAGAATTAGTTTTCCTTAATGTCAAGCAATACCAGTGCCTTTAATGTTGCTATCTATTGGTGAAAATTCAAGAAAATACTTGCCCAGAGCCATTGAAAAGATATTGTTTACATTTCAGGTGACCCAATATGCCTGTGATTTCAAGAATTTGGCTCCAGAGGGATGCACGCAATATCACTTTGGTGCTTCAACGGACATCATCCAAACTTACAACTTTGCTGGCGGACGACACTTGGCAGATCAAAACCAGAATATTTGCATCCGGTGAGCTGTGGCTTAAAACAAAGGGGTTAATGAATATTGTCCATGACGGGTTTAGATTTCAAGTTAAAAATGAGGTCCTCTAAGGTCAAAAAGACGGCCAAACATTCTCCAGTATGGGGAAAACATGGTCAAAAAGGTAAATAAATCCAAAAAATAGCGAATAATATTAACCTTCAAAAGTTCCAGAAAATATTTTGTTCATCCATTTTCACGCTACTATGCCATTGTTTTGATAAGCCAAACAAAATTAGTCTTTGGTTTTTTTTCTTTCTTTCATTTTTAGAACTTTGACGCAATGTCAGGGCTCACTCAGAAACTTAACTTAGTGACCTTTTCTCATGAAATCAATGAAATGAGATTAATGAAAACCCCTCAAGAAGAGAGCCGACCAAAACTTGATGGATGATGAAGTGCGAGAGAATTGTCCTGACATCATTTTCACGAAACTTGAGGACAAATCTTGGAAATATAATGAAATTTAATCTTCGTAACCAAATTGTTGTGTAAAACAGGTATAATGAATGGGTTCAAATTCTAGTGCTTTAGGTGTTTGTTACAAAACTTTCCTTTTCATTGGCTATTACTAGACATGGAAGGCCACAATAGCCCATAACAGCCTCCAGAATGTGTAGGGTGTTTGGTTTGACAAGTTCATTTTCGTAACTTTCAGACGAGAGCGCGGCAATTGCAAGATTTGTTTCACCGCTATTGAAGCCATTGACGTGGCAGTTAGTGGCGTATTGGCCGACATGGGTTTCAATAATGACGTAAGTTAACGATAAATCTCGAAATGATACATACGCACGTGCATGCATGCAGCCATCATTATTGTTCTGATATGAGTTTTGAACCTTTTCTACCAAAGAAGGATGCAAGCGAAGAGCAACCTTAACTGTTTCGTGGTTTCAGGATAAGAAATGTTGTGGATACAGCCCAGCCGGTTTGGCAGATCAAGGTTTTGACTGCATTATCATTCCGGGTTTGATGAAAAGTGCCGCTCCGAATGAACGCTTGGGAGACTCGATGTGCGGACATAACGCAGGACTCGTTGATGTTCCTGTTGGGGCCGATTCCGTCACTGTTTGTTGTAAGTGCCTTATTTCCACGGTTTTGTCCGACCAAAGGTCAATCAAATCCTTGCCCTAATACCTTTGCATGATTTGTTCCAGCCACACGCCAACCCTTCAATGTACGTTTCCGTAGCGACACCTTTGAAACTATGGGCGAACTTGGCATCTTGGGATTCCGTCTAGTTTACACCCAGAACTCAAATGGATGCTAACTAAACCAGAACAAGGCCTTTGTTCTTTCCTTTCACTTACTAGAGGACATGATACTAATTATGATTACGATATGTTTTATGATAATTACCTTATTTAATCACATGCTGCAAACCATTACTGTGTTATATTTGTATTATGCTAACCAAATGAACGAATCAATTGAGTAAATTAATGCTTGACATTGCTTTCTTTCCGGGGAACCCGATTCAATAAGCGCTAGGATCAAGATGTAGAAAATATATATTTTCTCTGCCCTAATACTCCAGTTTTTATGGTTTATTTTTATCCATACCCAAGCAAACCAGATCGTAAACCACGATGGAAAGTTCGCCGTAGCCCAGTACAAAAGGTCTTACCATTTGAGGCAGTTGTCGACTCTTAACATTTTCAACCACGACGTCTTGCTTATCCCTGCAAAGCTTCCTTCAAGACATATTAGGGATGCTTGTTTTTGTTCAACTTTGTTAATGACGACGTTGAAGACCAAGAGCAATCACTCCAAGCCCTACTAACTATGCATAATTGGGGTGAGAAGGTCCTATCAGAATATGAATTGGACAAATGCAATGAATATCTACAAGCGATGCAAATAGGGGTTGCGCCTAAAGAGCTCAAATTTCATTGCATGAGTACCTTCACTAAGTTCTTTTCTAATGCACAGACATGAAACCATAAAGAAGTGATAACCAATGGGATACCCCACGGGGTTTCGTGAGCACTTATTTTGAATTACGACTGGGTAAAATATTCACTTTTTCAATAGTACATAGATGCTTTCGCATTCTTCCAAATCGAGGCCAAAATGCAGCTTAATACGTCTTTTCACGCACCTAGAAGAGTTTTAGATCAAGCAATTAAGAAAACCTCCGAGCTACCGTATGAGCGATAAGTTTGGGTTTCAACGTAATATCAATTATTGGGCTATTTTATAGCAATATTGTATTTTGTATTTTCCACGTTCATAGAATTGGTCAAAGGCATCAACTTTTTTTTTTCTTTTCCTCGGATTGTCCACCGATACAAGGGATGGAATCCCCAGTAATGAATTAAAAGAAAAGAATGAATTGCCCACGGGATTGTGGGCAAAGTCAAGCAGGGTAAAATATCTGATCCTGCAACGACTTAGAATTGGCAGATCGAGATAGGCCTTGCATATATGGCTGGTCTGGAATCGTGTTTAAAAACCTATCTAAGTCGGCTTTAAAAGATGGCATTGGATCATCCAATAGGTAGAATTGTCTAAGGTTGGTGGGTAAAAGATTATATTTGTCTTAGACATTTTCACAATGCCCGCCTTTGTTGGCGTTGACCCTCTTGAGACGAGGGATGACGAAGGCACAAATGGCACGCACAGTGTCCTCTTCAATGGCATCCCACTCCTTGATCAGGGTGCGCTTCAGGGTCTCAATATTGCGGTGAGCTGTCTTGCAAGCCCTTCCCTCAAGAAAGGACCGAATAGAAATGTCGATTGGATTGAGATCGGGGCTGCTGGGAGGCCAAATCTCCTTGCTCCAGAAGCTTGCAAAAAATTTATGAAAAAAGTCTTGAACAAGTTTCGTTATGTGGGCTGGAGCTCCATCTTGCTGGAAGACGTAAGGGCCGTCGGAGTAAGTCTTGCGAAGCCATGGAACAAACCTTGTCCTCCAGCATCGACTTGTAATGCCATCTGTTGATCTTGACCTTCATGTCAACGAAAATCAAGGGCATCTTCTTGCCATCGGACATCACGCCGGCACACCACAATGATGCTGGACGGTTTTTGTCTCCGAAAGGCCGATCCATGGTGGAGGGGGATAGATGTGATTTTGGAGCCCAAGACACGGTCTGTTTGGCTATTGAAGTGAGGCTCCACCGTGAAGACTTTCTCATCGGTCCAACAGATTGGGCAGGTCATGTCAGCTCGCAACAACTTCAACAAAAGCTGACTTCTAGCCAGCCTTTTCTGCATCGAGGCTTCACTGATCAGGTGTCGTTTGCATTTACGGTAGACTTTTAGCCCAAGATCCTTGTGGATAATCCTCCTCATGGTGTTCGAGGCCATCCCTTCTTCCTTGGCCATCTTCCTTATCGACCTGGATGGATTTCGCCTCACCTTTTCCCTGATCCGTTTGATGGCAGGTGGGGTCCTCTTAGTCAGTGGCCAACCTTTTCTTGGCCTGTTCTCTATCCCACTAGTTTCGTCGTTTAGAGGGACCGTCGGACTTGCTTGTAGACGAACTGTCGGGTCACCTTTTTGTCCGGAAAGAGCTTCTCAATCTCGAAATTTGACTTCCCAGCCACATGGAGCTTGACGATGGCCGCACGAAGCTCTTTGTCTACTTTCAAGATGGAGTTCCAGTCCATTTTCTATTTGGTTTTCTAACTTCGATTTGTCATCATAGATCTACTGTAGCACAGACCAAAATTTTGGCGCGAAATTCATAAAATTACCAGCCCTAAATTGAGTTTTCAAGTCGGAACCCAAACTTATCGCTCATACGGCACATAGACAATATTGAACAAGTTCAACACAAGATACAACTTCACACATTTCATTTGATGAACAACTTATGGCCCACTTAATCCCCATCAAAATAGGGTCTTTTTGTTGTCTGGTGCATTTTCATGCCAAACTTCATTGGTCGTACTGTGAGTTAACTATTTTAGTCTCGATTTTAACTTTGATTAAAGGATGAACTAGATTTATGGCAAAAACTTTTGATTCTTTGATTATTAGTAAAACAATAAGTTTGGCATTTGAGATATCATTTGTCTTAAGCAGAACACTAATATTTGCAATATCTCAATTCAAAATAATCGAAGCATTATGTACCAATTTAGAGGATCTCTTATGTCACTTTTATCATCATTATTCAACATAAGCTATATTCACTTTTTCTTAAATCTCTCCTACATTAGATTTTGGCTTGGCCAGAACATGGAAGATCTATGGGAATTTGCCATGCAACAACACCAAAGATTCATTTGGCGTGTTGCGTGGGCTAATATCAAGGACAGCATGAAGAAGCGTCTTCTCGTATGGTTGGAAGTTCAATGAGGGTTAATGGAGATTAAAACGGATGTGAATTTTTCACCAAAAAAAAGGAAAAGAAAAGCAAAACCGCATTTGGCGTTCGCACAACTTCTGAAAGTACTCGTGTATGTTGGAAGGATACAGTTTGTGGAAGAGGGTAAATTCATGTCGCTGTGATTGGTCATTTAATTGGCCATGACATTCCATGTTGGGAGAATTTACAACGGTCTCCAAGTGTTTAAAATGGGCTTAAGTATATCTTGCTTGATCTTACTCTAGTAGCCGCGTGAAGGGACGTATAACTCTGCATTTTGGCCTGGATTTGGAAGATGCGACGGCATTCATTTTTGAAAAAGTGAACAATTTACCCAGTCGCAATTCAAAATAAGTGCATTTTGTCCCATTCTGGGTACCGGGTCCTTCTTTTTATGAATTTCATCCCAAAAGTAAAATATTTCAAAAAACATGCCTGACCAAAATCAAATTAAAACGTGCCAATTATTTTCAAATTTTGAAAATATTTGCTTTTTGTCACTTGGCGGAGAGCAATCATTGTGACGTTGAGATCGTGCTAAAAAAAAGAGGTTGCGTGATCCCCATGTTGACATTGCCGATAATTATTTTTCCTCACTCAACGCCTTTTAGACCTTCAAGACCACCGTCAAGACCTGACGATAAATATGACAGTCTGGAGGAACAGTTTTACAGAGTAAATAGGAAGTCTTTCTCTAATTAAAAGCTCCTAAATTGATGCCTAATACACGAATCCATTTGATATACCAGATTCTTCATTTTTTTTGTTTTGTAGACTTCCTTACCGTTACTGAGAAGGGGACTCCCGGCAGTTCAAGACAAAAAATTTGCTAAATCCACCCCAATTATATTTTCATATATTATTTGATCGACCAACGAATTAGAGCTGACATCTTTGGCTAGCCCTTGAATATAGAGTTGATCAGGAACTTTAGTCAAACACTTGAAATTCCTGATCAAATTAATAGAATGCGTGGCTCAGAGTTATGGAATAATGATCTTTAGAATAGTCAACGTATATCTCAATTAATCTAGTTACAAAATACTTGAAAGAGTCGTTCTCCTCGAGCTGCTCCATTAATCTTTCTGGCGACTTCTATTCAGGTTCTCCATTATTATCATCGGCTGCAATGTATAGGTTCTCCATTATTATCATCGGCTGCAATGTATAGGTTCTCCATTATTATCATCGGCTGCAATGTATGGATGCTCTTGATGGATATGCATGCCATGATGCCGAGACATGGTATTGCCAGATGAGTCTATTAAAAACCATGGACCGTTGACCAAAAGAATGACGTTTGATAGTCACTGTCATGGTTGGTCTCCACCTCAACATCACCGGGGTCCCTGGAGCATCCATCATCCACCATTGAATTTTACTCCAACTATCCTAGCAAGCAAGCAAGCAATACATTCAAGCTTCCTCCAACCAACTGCATGATGCATCTTGGTCTCACTCACTTGAGTCACTTATGTGTGTATCAATCTTTGATCTGGAAGGTGGGCCAGACAATTGGGGCAACCTTCACATGAAGGGCAATCCGGTTGGATCTCTTGGAAAGAATGGTGGGTGGTCCCAAGAATACCAAAAGTAGTAGATGAGAGGAAAGAAGAAATCAGAGAAACAAGCGCCCTTTTCAGCCCAATCTCACCACAGCTTGAGAGCATGGCTTTAATATGGACAAAGCAGCCAGAAGAGCCTTCAACCCTTTGAGCTACACTCACTCTGCTGGGCGGTGCATGTTGAATTATGCACGGATAATAACAAGGTTGAGTGGACAAAATTACTCAAAAAACTATTCTTAGAAAATGAGACAAGAACTACTCTTCTCAAAATTACATTTTGGCCTTTTTTGTGTGAAAATTGCTCGGATTAGATACAAAATGACTCACGTCAAAAAACTAAACAGAAAAAAGATAAACAGAGCAACACTATTTCTTCTTTGGACGTCCTTTACCTCAAAGTTCACTAAGTTTGTTCAATGAATTTGTACCAACTTTTTCAATAGATCTACAAACAGTTCCGTTTATATGAATCAATTTCTGTTTTGGTCTTGGCCTTTAATGAGAACATTCACAGATTCTACCAGGTGAACAAATCTAAGCGACTTGATTCATTGAGAGGCCAATTTAGCAGCAACTCCTTGTCCAAACATTTGACGTCTTGTGTAGACCAATTCCATCATTTTGAAGTCATGATCTTCGGCTTTAACTCTCTTGTCATAGCCTTTCTTTCTTGAGAGTGATTATTCCCCAATCTCTCAAGAAACATTTTCTGGTCCAAGGGTTAACTTAACTTAACAACTTAAGGAGAAACTTGAGCCGACCTCACAGAGATTTCTGGAAAGGGGAAAAATGACAAGCCTACTTGTACATGGTGGACTCCAGGAACAGACTGATGACCATCTGTGCTAATGCTGGGTTACGTATCCTTTGACGACCTCATTCCAACTAACTCAGGACATCAAAAGGGCGTCGTAAAACTGTGGCAGACCACAACGGACAGATGATGAACTTTCTCGCTAGGCAAAAAATCCAAGCCAACACAGTCACAAATCAATCTCTGAGAGGAAACTCTGAAAGTAACCCTCAGAGACTTAGGAGTTGGAAGTCAAGAAGCATTACCGCCAAGGCTCTTATTAGAGTAAACTATAGACCCCTTACGCTGCACGAATTATGTTTTACGTTCTGCAATTCAAAGGGCGCTTTGTCATTCAGCCTCTACCAAAAAAGGGCCGAACATGCCCTAGTTAGAGTATAACCCGGAGGCCTGAAGATAGGTCTAAGAAACTAAGCCCATTTACTAGGTGCTTTTCATATCCAAGAGCTATCAAGGTAACCCACATAGTGCTTGGGTCAGAATACTTCATGTGTCCATTCACCACGTGATTTCAAAAGTTAGGATTTTCGACCCTAACTAGTTGTGGACGGAACAAACGCCATGTGTGGAATGATGTTCTCTATGAGACACCTCTTGAGAACAGGTCCACCCAAAGAAGGTAAGGCTTTTTATTTGGGTCGTCTTTTCCACATCACACAGACGGTTTTTGTAGGGCTTGAAGAGGGAAATTGTTTCCTTGTGATCAGAAAAACAGCATTCACGCCCAGGGACTTCTATCACAATTGGTACAATTCTATTCATGGCGAATGCTGGCCCAGGAGCATATTTGGGGGGGTCAGGATCCACTCACTTGACAGGCATCACCCAGCGTGCTCTCTCCTGGGTCCTTGGTGGCTGGGCGAGAAAAAAAAAGGATTGACATTTGTTGCTCTCAGTATCTCAGCCAGTCTCAGGGGAACATGTTAAGAGTTTATAAAAGCATTCCATGAAAAATAAAGAGTTTATAAAAGCATTCCATGAAAAATAAAGAGTTTATAAAAGCATTCCATGGAAAATAAAGAGTTTATAAAAGCATTCCATGAAAAATAAAGAGTTTATAAAAGCATTCCATGGGGTTCCTTGACTTTTAATCAACAAATGCCGCAAGAAATGCCGTCCTTCTCGTCATCATACAACCAGCTGAATCTCAATATTCTTCCCACCCAACTAGTTGATTTTATGGATATTCTTCCCCGCAGGTTGTCAGGATCACCTCACCACATCGATTGTTGGGTGTCAAAAAGTTCCATTCGTAGCCAATATCATTCATTCTGCTTGCTCTCTACTACACGACGAAAGTAGAGGGATTTCTTTGATTTGCCAATTGATCTCTGCATTTGCTCGCCTTTGTTTGTGTTTGTCCAAGCAAAATTCAAAATGACATGACATCAGAGCAGTCAAATGCCATCTGACTTTGACACCACGGGCAATCATGGAGAACAAAAAAAGAGACAAGTGGTCAATCAAAGAGGCTGGAATTTGATCATAGGGCAATCATCGAAGTAAAAAATGACAACAGAGCAATCATAAAGGCTGATCAAAACCAAACAAAGCCATCAGTACCTGCTGACTTAGCAAACACAACAAAACTTGACTTGAACTGGAAATGAACTCAAACAAGACAAAACAATGAGAGAAATAACAGGAAAACCGAACTCAATCACGCAATTGGGTATTTTGTTGATATATCATCACATTTTTTTTAAAGTGTATTTTATTCAAGAGCATTTAGTCAACAGGTCATGACGATTGAAAACTAGACGCTCTTCCGTTAAAAACCTTCTAGCAAGACTTTTCGTCTAGCTTGGAAACCTACGTACCGAACAAAATAAGAAGGTTGCGTCAGCCAATATTTACACTTTTCGTAGGTTGTGCGAGTCTTACCGACACTTTGCGTCGCCGTAGAAAAATTGTAGTTTCAAGTGTTTCACGTTTGTATTGATAGAAATTGATCTTTTGAGAATCCGCGATCGCTGTCGCTAGTCGTCCTCTGACCGCTCTTGCTGAGCAGGGTTTGTTGAACGCGGCCCCTCGCCGTCCCAGTCGAGAATCTTCCTTTTGTCATCCGCCTTCTCCCTGTCCAGTCTCAAGTGCTGGACTACTTCTGGTGGAATAACATGCACTGCTGCCTCCTTCCCGTCCCACATTCCCCCGCCTTTTCGCGGACCTGTTAGTTGATCTGAAAGACCACCCATTCGATCGAGTCAACCATAGACCTTCCATGACTCAGACCAAACTCGGTAAATTTTTCTAGGCGACGCAAAGTGTTGGTAAGGCCAGGGACGGCTACCCCTGGACGGCAATCTCCCTTTTCTGCATAACAGACGAAGGCTGAATTCTCCTCAGCTCTAAGTGCTTGAAGTTCCTAACCAGCATACATCTTACTGGCGTTAAACGTTCTAAGCTACAAGTAAACCTTGAGTAATGTTTAAAATGACTATCTGACACGGCAATTCAATGCCTAATAAAGTAATTATTCCAACTATTTGTTACAAAAATGAACAATTGTCTGGAGGGTAGCATATTATTTACTCTTGCTGTCAGGATTACATTTAGCTGTCTTTCAATTTTTTCTGTGGCAATCATGTGCAACAATGAAAACTGTGTTTTACATTTAAACAATATAGATTTACCATTTGTGCATGTTGATTTCGATCTTAAACAAGCTTTAACTTTCAAATTGAATTGTGGGAACATTCATTCATAACCTCAGAACATAATTGTCAACCCTTGACATTATTGCAACCTTTTATCATAACATTACAAGTATGAATATCCTTAATGAAGGTTTCTATTTCCAGTAAAAAGGCGTTGTTAGGGTAAAAAGGTAGGCAAAAGCAAGTTTTTACTCATATGGGTTTATTATGGTTGTCACAATTTCAAAGGAATAACTTAATTCAGTTCAGTCCCGTCTTCAGTTCAGTCCCGTCTTTTGATGAGAGCAGTCGCAACATTTTGTTGTTCCTGATCTTTCCAATCGTCGGGTCTGAGTGTGTTGTGTTGTAAGTGGTCGTGGTTGCCTAAGGTAAGACACTATTGTTCTTTATCCTTCATTTTTTTTCTGGATTGCCGTTTATATCAAGTACTAAAGGGGGAAAATCAAACTGGTATGGAAAAGAGAAAAGGACCGATGTGATAGTTTATCAGAGATCTATAGATATGGCATCCAGGGATCAGCAAGACACCGAGGTGTGTGTGAATGCTGTCCCCTTCGGGATTGAAAATGAGTTAACTCATGAGATAAGATACTAGGAAAAGAGCAGAGACCAGGAAGAACATGTCTCCATTTTGTTTTGCAAATAAGAAAAATGACGGTACACAATGACAAGCAGTACACACAACGGAGCGTGAGGAAACAAAAGTTGGCTCAGGGAGAAATCATAAAGGAGAAAAAAAAGAGAAAACCACACTCCGTCTTCAAGACCAATCGTATCGGACATGCGCCTTCAGTCTTTTCTTGAAAACCTTGTTGGTGCATTTATAATCCGGGATATCTGAGTAATTAAAGAGGTGTGGGAAAGCATATCCAGGGAGAGCTTTCATCCACTCTCGACTACATTTTGGCTCATAAAGCCATAAACCACGCCTATTGTGAAGAGAGTCGTCCCTTTCGATCTTATATTTATCCGCTTCCCTTACACCCTCCCCCAACATCAGTACTTTTTGTACATGGCTTGAAATCTTGATCTTTCTCAGATCTTCTAGTTTAAGCACCTTGAATTTGTGGAATAAAGGGCCCGTGTGTTCACTCCAATGGGCTTTTGCAATCCAACGGACAGCTCTCTTCTGAATTTTGACTAAATTGTCAATTTTCTTCGCTTCTCCAAAGAATTCCGGGCCGTAATCAAATACACTTTGGACAAGTGAGTTGTACATTAGTAGCTTCATTTTTGTTGGAAGGTGTTTTCCATGGTGGCTAAAATTAAGTAAAGTTCTCTTTAATCTACTTTCTACATTGGTGATATGGAATGTCCAAGACAATTCATCGTCCAGCCAAAGCCCGAGGAATTTTGTGGCTTTTTCAGGAAACCGTTTACCAATTCTCTCGAAATTGTAACCCCCACAACCCAGGTTGAAGATGGATCTCTGCTTCGTGCAATTGTATACTAAAAATTTACTTTTCGCGACATTTAATGTAAGTCTGTTTCTGTTAAACCAGAGATGGAGTTCCTCCAACCACTCATTAGCCTCCTGTTCGACCTCTGTTGAATTGTCTCCAAAATGCTGTAGCGTTGTGTCTTCGACATACATGGTAAAATGAAAGCCAATACAATTCGGCATATCGTTAACATAAACCAAGAAAAGCAACGGAACTAAAATGCTCCCTTGGGGTACACCGCATTTGAGGCCTTGAGGCCTTGACAAAATGCTACCAATTTGTACTAGTTGTGAGCGATTTGATAAGTAGTCTTTAAACCATTGAAGTGTCCTATTCTTGACCCCATAGGATTGCAGTTTGAGTAATAATACCTCGTGATCCACGCAATCAAAAGCTTTTTTTATATCAAGAAATATAGAGAGCCCGAACTTAAAATGTCTATGCTTTAATATATTATCTAGATAGTTTCTTATGGCATGGTTTGTACTTATTTCGGGGCGAAAGCCGTACTGTTTATTTGACAGGTGCTTGTCAAAGTACACTAGAAATTGCTTGGAAGCAACCTTTTCCACAACTTTGGAGAAAGCTGACAGGAAACTTATTGGCCAATAATTTTCCACCTGATCTTTTTGTCCCCCTTTGTGTAGCGCTATTACCTTCGCTTTCTTCCAACCACACGAAGTCTTAGAGCAAGCCAAGGAAATATTGACGAGTATTGTAAGGGGCTTACTTATGATCCCGTTTATTTCCTTAACAAATTGTTTGATACACCTCTTTAATTTTTTGATTATATTGAAGACTTCCAGCTCACTCACATCTGAAAATTCAAAATTTGTTTCAGTTTTTGTAATATTCTTTACGGCTTCCTCTGGACTACTTTTGAAATTTTAATTTAGAGATTGTCCAATCGAACAGAAGAACGTATTCAAGCTCTCAGCAATAGCTTTGTGACGTTACCGTTCCATTCTGAGTTTGGATAACACTAGGATAGTCCCCGTTTCCTTTTGTTGGTTTATTTAAGGCTTCGTTTAATCCCTTCCAAACATTTTTAGAATTTCCCCACTTCTGTAACGCAATGTCTCGGAAATAAGTTAACTTAGCCTCCTCAACCAATTTGTTATATTGTCTAACATACTGTTTGTATCTTAATTTGACCTTCTCGTTTGCCTTTTTTTGAGTTTTTGAATAAACGATCCTTTCTTACTTTGGATTTCATTAGGCCATTAGTCATCCACGGATCAATTTTGACGCAATTATTCCTCACCCTAAATTCCCTTAAGGGACAAGCTGCATCAAAATCCTCATTGAAATTGGTTTCAAATTTACTGAACGCCTCATCCGCCGTCAAATCAGTAAAATCCCACACCCTTTCCTAGAGGAATTTGCGTAGTTTATCAGTATTCTTATCTGAAAAGGATCTGCCGCAGATTTTATCATTCTTTTTTGATTGACAGAGTTCAGAGCCGTGTGAAATATCAATGAAAGGAGCCCAGTGGTCTGCGACATCACAGACCAGCGTACCAACTTCCAATAGAACTTTTGCATTTGTTAATATGTTATCAATATGTGATGAATTAATTACTTTTTTCGGACCTTCATCAGTTTGTATAATTTATTCCTGGACTCTGGTTGGGCAATGAACCTTCATTATTCTGGCATTATTTTAGCATCAGTTAGTGCTTGGGCAAATCTGAGTGCGTTTGAGTCTTTTAATCAGAAATGGAAAATTCGGCAAGACTCGGTATTTTATAAAGGAATCGAGTCCCGATTCTTCAAAATATAATCTCATTTCTTCTGAGCGTTCTTTTGTTGAACTTGAGCAAAGCAAAATTGTCGAATCAAAGAGTTACGAGTCTGTTTAAAAGTTGGAGAATCAAAGGACTCCA
>NC_081445.1:49022-55660 GCF_007210705.1 Tigriopus californicus | reverse complement strand
GGAATTAAAGGGCCCGTGTGTTCACTCCAATGGGCTTTTGCAATCCAACGGACAGCTCTCTTCTGAATTTTGACTAAATTGTCAATTTTTCTTCGCTTCTCCAAAGAATTCCGGGCCGTAATCAAATACACTTTGGACAAGTGAGTTGTACATTAGTAGCTTCATTTTTGTTGGAAGGTGTTTTCCATGGTGGCTAAAATTAAGTAAATTCTCTTTAATCTACTTTCTACATTGGTGATATGGAATGTCCAAGACAATTCATCGTCCAGCCCAAAGCCCGAGGAATTTTGTGGCCTTTTTCAGGAAACCGTTTACCAATTCTCTCGAAATTGTAACCCCCACAACCCAGGTTGAAGATGGATCTCTGCTTCGTGCAATTGTATACTAAAAATTTACTTTTTCGCGACATTTAATGTAAGTCTGTTTCTGTTAAACCAGAGATGGAGTTCCTCCAACCACTCATTAGCCTCCTGTTCGACCTCTGTTGAATTGTCTCCAAAATGCTGTAGCGTTGTTGTCTTCGACATACATGGTAAAATGAAAGCCAATACAATTCGGCATATCGTTAACATAAAACCAAGAAAAGCAACGGAACTAAAATGCTCCCTTGGGGTACACCGCATTTGAGGCCTTGAGGCCTTGACAAAATGCTACCAATTTGTACTAGTTGTGAGCGATTTGATAAGTAGTCTTTAAACCATTGAAGTGTCCTATTTCTGACCCCATAGGATTGCAGTTTGAGTAATAATACCTTCGTGATCCACGCAATCAAAAGCTTTTTTTATATCAAGAAATATAGAAGAGCCCGAACTTAAAATGTCTATGCTTTAATATATTATCTAGATAGTTTCTTATGGCATGGTTTTACTTATTTCGGGGCGAAAGCCGTACTGTTTATTTGACAGGTGCTTGTCAAAGTACACTTAGAAATTGCTTGGAAGCAACCTTTTCCACAACTTTGGAGAAAGCTGACAGGAAACTTATTGGCCAATAATTTTCCACCTGATCTTTTTGTCCCCCTTTTGTGTAGCGCTATTACCTTCGCTTTCTTCCAACCACACGAAGTCTTAGAGCAAGCCAAGGAAATATTGACGAGTATTGTAAGGGGCTTACTTATGATCCCGTTTATTTCCTTAACAAATTGTTTGATACACCTCTTTAATTTTTTGATTATATTGAAGACTTCCAGCTCACTCACTTCTGAAAATTCAAAATTTGTTTCAATTTTTGTAATATTCTTTACGGCTTCCTCTGGACTACTTTTGAAATTTTAATTTAGAGATTGTCCAATCGAACAGAAGAACGTATTCAAGCTCTCAGCAATAGCTTTGTGACTTACCGTTCCATTCTGAGTTTGGATAACACTAGGATAGTCCCCGTTTCCTTTTGTTGGTTTATTTAAGGCTTCGTTTAATCCCTCCAAACATTTTTAGAATTTCCCCACTTCTGTAAACGCAATGTCTCGGAAATAAGTTAACTTAGCCTCCTCAACCAATTTGTATATTGTCTAACATACTTTGTATCTTAAATTTGACCTTCTCGTTTGCCTTTTTTTGAGTTTTTGAAAAACGATCCTTTCTTACTTTGGATTTCATTAGGCCATTAGTCATCCACGGATCAATTTTGACGCAATTATTCCTCACCCTAAATTCCTTAAGGGACAAGCTGCATCAAAATCCTCATTGAAATTGGTTTCAAATTTACTGAACGCCCTCATCGCCGTCAAATCAGTAAAATCCCACACCCTTTCCTCGAGGAATTTGCGTAGTTTTATCAGTATTCTTATCTGAAAAGGATCTGCCGCAGATTTTATCATTCTTTTTGATTGACAGAGTTCAGAGCCGTGTGAAATATTCAATGAAAGGAGCCAGTGGTTTGCGACATCACAGACCAACGTACCAACTTCCAATAGAACTTTTGCATTTGTTAATATGTTATCAATATGTGATGAATTAATTACTTTTTTCGGACCTTCATCAATTTGTATATTTTTTTCCTGACTCTGGTTAGAATCGTGGAATAGATTCCACGGGAGCAGCAAAAATCTTCGAGCACTTGTAGTCTATTATTCGAGGAATTAAAGTCTATGTTAAAATCACCAGCTATGTAGATCTCCTTTCCTTTCTTCCTATCTCTAGTAGTTTAGTTACATCTTTTATTTTTATGTTCATGTCGTATTTTGCTTTTTTCGTCAATCAATATTTTTTTATCCCAATTCTAGGTTATTTCATGTATTTTTGGCTTAAGGAGTAGTTCATTTTTGTTTTATTGTTTAGTCTGTTCATTTTATGTTCTTGTAAATGTGGTTGATTGTTTACAATCAGTTTAGTTCCTATTTTCAATACAAAATTGAGTTCCAGAACCTTCTTTGTTCTTCTCCATTCCATTGACTCTTGTTTGTTCCTGTAGTCTAGTTGGTGAATGTTGGCTGAGGCTATAGATGCTCTAGCTGAGGCTAGCTAGCTGGTCAGCCAAGAGTAGGTCACCGTAGTCGACCGACTCTTATCTCTTCTCCTCTGTTTTGTAGCACTCAACCATGGACTCCATGCCTCAACCTAGCGAAATCACCTATTCTCTTCTCTTTGTCTGTCCCCAGGGAGTACGTTCCTCCTTGGTTTCCACCTATGACGTATGTTGTTTACCTGCTCTACAACTGGTTCTCATTCACACGCGCTCGTTTCTCCCTTTGGCTATCTTGGCTCTTGTCGTAATCGTGATGTCTATGAATGGAGGTATCAAGCGGATCTACCACGTGTGTATAAATCGGTGCTTAAGCTAGTTGGCTATGGCCTGGTCAGCCTTAGCGGCCGGCTGGATTGATGGCGCCAAATTTCGGGAACATCATTGAGAATACAAAAAGACGTATAAATAAAGCTCACTCTTGCGAACGAGTTCAGCCGTAGAGACAACCCTTATTGAACCACTAGTACGTATTTCATTACGTTAGCTAGATTCTGGTCTCTTAAGGAATCTCACGTTGTAGGAAGTATATCAAGGCAAGGGAATACGGCAAACCGCTATGTGGTCCTTCGAGCCGAATCAAGGTTAGCACCTGTGGAGGTTGCCCATTCGCCTTATAATCGATAGCATTCCTGTTAATATATTTGAACCATTATTATTTCCATTCTGGGACTGGTGTAGTCTTCAGGGTATAAGGTTTGAATTGAACAAATACTCTTGGGCTGTTGCGGCTTCTAATTGGATAACGAATATGCTGGTTGATGCAGCCTTGCAAATGTTCGAAAGACCGCATAACGGTTGATTAATATATTCTGTAACTTGCAGTTTGTTTGGTATTTAATACTATTGACGTTGCTTCCTTATAGCTTACATAATCAAGGCTGCCTGATCATCTTTGATGTTGTCTACTGCTTTCACGGCTGGAGACGCCAAATCGAAAGGAAATCCCGGGCCTGAGAAGGGTCTGAGTGGCACCATGGTGGTCCAATCCCAGGCTGGACATCAACTCGCGCTTCCAAGAAATTCTCGGCCATTCAGGCTGAACTGGAGCTAATCGGCGTTGCCTGGGAATGAGCCCTGATCGTCGAGCATCCAGATGCCACAACCGAACAGCTGCAGGCTCTTCTGGCTATGAAGCTTCAGGAGGCCAGTGATCAAATTCCGCCCCGCCAAGCAGCTGAAAAGAAATTCAAAGATAGCCACGCCCTGACCAAAAGGACTTTGAGCAATCTGATCCAGAACGTTATGACGATTTAAGGGAAGACGTTGGATGACCCGTCAGCCCATGTCGAGTATCATCAAGCCCAGATTGACATCCAGTCAATCAAGTCTGCACGCATGCCAGAACTGGAGGAACGGTGCCAGGAAGCCGCTCAGGTGTTCTACAAGCCAGGCATTGATCCAATCCTGGATATTTTTGACAAACAATTTTAACAAATTCACGTTATGGATTGCCCAGTTGGAAGTTGAGAAGGTTTATTCCCGGCCGTTGCAGAAGCTGGATTCAAGGGAAGACCGTGAAGAAGCAGCGGTTCGGCCCATGATCACCCAAGATACAAAAACCGATCATCACCTTTGATGCGGCGAAGTTTATATCGTTGTTTCACGGCGATCTTCGCGAATCAGACGTTCTTGTAAAGTTTTCTAATTGGAGAAGTTCATGGCTAAGCTTGGTCCAAGAGATGGAAACCCTTCGCGGGTTCGATAACATCACTCTTTTTAAAAAATTGAAAGACTGCTTAGCTGGTCCGGCACTGGCAATTGCTTCAAAGTATTCTGCCCGATCCCAGAATTCTTATAAAGCGGCAATGAAAAATTTGTTGGAGAAATACGAGAACCCAATTGACTTAGTTGAGTCCTACATCTCTAGCGCGGTTGCCGCCCACCACTCGTCAGCTGAACACGCTGAAGCCATCCTCCACTCCTTCAATGCTTTGCACAATATGAAGGATGTGTTTGAACGAGACGAGGTGGATATGTACGATTTCGCCTTGATGAAAACCTTCGTCACCCCATATGACGCCGGAAATGCAAGGGGGCTGGAAAAGCTACAGGGCACAACGCAAGCAAGATTACAAGTTAAAATTGAAAGGTGTTTCCAAGAATGGCGATTATCTCCCCGTTTGGAAGAAAGGAATGGTGGAATGCCATGATCAATTCGCGGCATGGCTGAGGTATCAGATCGTCCACTTCCCTCCCCCAACCACTGTCACTGATAATTCTGGTGTCTCGACGGCCGCCATTTTTGCCTTATTGGCTCGAGCGTCCACCTCTTGCCAACTACTTGGGAATTGTTTCCTTTGTGAACAGGAGGGATCCAATCACCAGCTCACAAAGTCCCCCAAAGGCCTTGGGCTGATGTATTGGGAGTGGGCAAAAGTATGCCATGAACGAGCGAGATGCTTTCGTTGTGCCCACCCCTTTGCCACCGGCCACAAGTGTCATGTTCAATGCCCTTGGTTTCCAGGGATCAGTGATACGAGCGGGAGTCATCACGTGCTCATGTGCCCCCGAAATCAAGACAGGACTGTTCCTCTTGTTTTGGGTCGCGACGGAGGCCACCCCTAGCGGTTAAAGGGGGAATGAATGATGGGATGAAGCGACCTCGCCCAATGTCCCAAGAGCCACCATTTGATAAATGGGCCAAGAGTATGGAAAGTCAAATTAGAAGATTGTCTAAGAAGCTTGCTGATAAGGAGAACCGACCCATCAAGAACAAGAAACCAAAAAATGGCGGAAAGTAGAAAGATTTGTCTGAAATATGTGGCGGTGTGTCTCTGAGCTGTACTATTCGCAATTCATGATGCATGAACAAAGAGTTGCGCCCGATATCAGTGCACCGTCGGCCAAACGAACAAAATTGGGATGGATGTTAAGGGGGGCAGAGCCTAATGTTAAATCACGAACAAATGTATTTGCGTGTGCAGAAGGGGAAATTTTGAATTACGAACTGCAGATGATGTACAAAGATACGAACGAGCACTTTGATTTTGGCAAGTTCTGGTCGGGAGAAAATGTAGGAATTTCACCAAACGAACCCAAAAGGAGTGAAAAAACTGTATCGGAAATTCAGGTGGAGAAACATTTTAAATCGACCGCTACGTATGACCAAAGAGAAAAGTTTTGGTGAGTCGAACTTCCCTGGAAACATCCCTTGCCGTAAGGCCAAGTCTTGAGTGATAATCTGGCCCGCGCTAAAGCGATGTGGCGAAAAGTCCTCACCCGGCTTCGTCCAGAGCACGAGGCTTTGGTGAGAGATTCTTATGAAGAATTCCACTCGAAAGGTTTTGCTGAACTTGTCCCTTGGGAATTGCAATTCCGCACGGATCATCCTGCATATGTCATGACAAGTCACCCGGTGATCCGACCAGATAAAACCACAACAAAATGCCGAATTGTGATGAACGCCTCATTGCCTGGCCAGAAGGATGGTGACAAGACGTTGAATAAGTTGTTTTTGGCTGGACCGAACATGGTACCACATATTATGGAATTAATTTTACATTCCAAAACAAAGAAATTCATTGCAACAATAGATGTGCAAAAAATGTTTCTCTCGCCTTGCTTAAAAAAGGAATCCAATATTGATATGCTTCGATATGTATGGGCACCACCGGGCCAGACCAATCCGGACATTTACCGGTTCACACACCTATCGTTTGGATGCGTCTGCAGCCCCTTTTTGGTAACGGCATGCCTAAAAGAAACGGCTATGAAATGGACAGATCAGTACCCGGAAGCAACGGAGATCATCCTAAGCAAAACATATTGTTAATGCTAATCTTGGCCATTCTTTAATTAATGTCATTTCTTGATATATGTTTTGCGTTGGCTCTAGTTTGACTCAAATTTCGTGCTTGATATTGATTTAGTTTCTATTGTGAGAGTGCGCCACGAACATGTTTTGAATAGAAACCGTTTTGACTGAAGCATTTGGTAATTCGGCTAAGGTCATGCGCGTATGAACCGTGGTGGTTTAACACATAAATGGACGATATCTTAGTCTTGGCCGACACAACTGACAAAATGATGACGCTTGTTACAAACATTCCATTCATCCTGGAACAGGGCGGGTTTTACGGGCCTAAAATATCCGCCAACAATAACCTCGTGTTGAACGCTATTCAGCAAGAAAGAGTTGATCCTTCCGAATTAATTTCACTTCTGGGACTAAAATT
>NC_081445.1:37883-48971 GCF_007210705.1 Tigriopus californicus | reverse complement strand
GCAGCCTTACAACCTGCAAAACTTTCGCCCCAGGAGCCTTACAACCTCTATGACGACAACCCAGGGGCACTTCATCACAGTTTGGAGACATTTCGTTGATCCAAAGGGAACAAAGGAAGAACCACCTTCTGCACTCTGGTTGCGACAGGATAAGAAAGCCTTTGTCAAAATTGGTTGGTCAAAGATACAACGAACCACATTTCCAGAGATTCTAGTTCGCCCATAAGTCGCTCTGATACATAGGGCCATGGAAGAAGGGGATATCCTCCATGCTCATGATTAAGAGGGATGACAATACCAAAGTAGTATCACATCCACACATCACGCTAGGATAAAAGAAAACCCAGAGTTGGTTTTCTTGGGGGGTATGTCGTAATCGTGATGTCTATGAATGGAGGTATCAAGCGGACCTACCACGTGAGTATAAATTGTTGCTTAAGCTAGTTGGCTATGGCCTGGTCAGCCTTAGCGGCCGGCTAGATTGATGGCGCCAAATTTCGGGAACATCATTGAGAATACAAAAAGACGTTTAAATAAAGCTCACTCTTGCGAACGAGTTCAGCCGTAGAGACAACCCTTATTGAACCACTAGTACGTATTTCATTATGTTAGCTAGATTCTGGTCTCTTAAGGAATCTCACGTTGTAGGAAGTATATCAAGAGCAAGGGAATACGGCAAACCGCTACAGCTCTGTCTTCTTCTTTTACTTTTTTCATCTTTTATTTTCCTCTCGCTCATTTCTGTAGTATTCTATGGATCTGATATTCTCTCAACTCGTCTGTACTTTCTGTGCTTCTGCTGTTCACAACACTCTTGTAATTCGGAACTTCATCTAGAAACTTCGTTTGACCATCGTTCTCGTTTTCATCTTTATTATGCCCACATAACATGGCGCAGTGTTAGTTTTCGAACCACGCCCTTCAACCTTCAACTTTTTTGCACCCCAACCCAGCAACACGTTCATCGAGCACTCCAGGAGCTCGTCGTCTCCCCATAAATCTTTGACAAAATTGGTGAAACTGGGACTCTGAACAAATCGTCAACCATTGAGTGCAAATTTCGAAAAAGTTGGATATGATCCGCGATCTAAATATACCAGAGGCCGATGTAGACAGGCTTTGGCGTCTACTTGGCGAGGCTAAGAACAAAGTGAACGAAATGATGGATCTATATGATGGTGTAATACTGGAAAGCGTAGTCGAGGTTGAATCAGAGGCTGTCAGAGAAGCCAAGGACATGGCCACTGAGGAATGGACCACTCAAATCAGCGAAGTAGCGCAACTCCTGATTATGTCTCGTCATAAGTTGGGTACTTGGTTGAACACTGTCACATCCAACCCTACTGACGAAATGACTTTAATCGAGGTCATGTGTGAAGATGACAGAGGGATTTTTGTTGTCCGGGGTTTACCTGACTTGGGGGCGGCACGAATGGTTTTTCCAACCTCTGCATCCCCACAGGGCAGGATCCTGGATTCGTCACACACTCTGCTTAGCGCAGCAAACGGGAAACTGATCCGAAATGTGGGAAGGTTTCGATTTTTTGGCCACGTCAGAGGCGGCCCTGTGGCCAAAATACCCGCAACAGTCTCCCCTGATATCAGTCAATACGCACTCTTTGGCAAGAGGGACCTCCAGGCTATGGGAGTCTTGCCCTTTGATTTCCCCACCGTACATCGTTGTCCCTCCAAGGAGAAGACAGTTGCTGCCGTGAACACCTTGGAAACCAAAGCTGCCGACGGGGATGGGGCCACTGCCAATGCTGAGAGGAATCCCAGATTGACGGCGGAGCAGTGGGGGGATATCAAACGAGCAAGAGTAGTGGAATCAAGGATAAGGTCATTGGGAAATTTTTGGTCGATTCCGCTGATGTTATGGTCTCATCTCTCTGAAATGCTGCTGGCGCCAAGACTGGTGGCCCGATGAAAATCGAGCTTTGTTCTGAAGGAATGGTCAAACCATACCATGTGACGACCGCTCGATTGGTCCCCATACATCATGAAAAGCCAGCCAATGATCTTTGCCAAGAGTTGGTAAAGGCCGGCATGATGACGAGGTGCACAGAAAACACGACTTGGTGTGCCCCCGCACATTTTGTACCAAAACCTGGCGGGAAAGTAAGGCTAGTCGTCAATTATCGAAGACTGAATCAGGCCACCAGAAGACCATTCCATCCATTTTCATCAGTACCTGATGTAATGCGTCAGATCTTGCCCGAAAGCCGTTGGTTTGCCAAGCTGGATGCCGTCTATGGATATTTCCAGGTGCCATTGGACGAGGAGTCATCCTATTTGTGCGCATTCTTGCTACCAGATGGCAAGTATTGTCCCCTGGTCGCACGTATGGGTTGGAAGGGCTTGAGACGTGTTCAGTCTTCGCACCGATCTGGCCTTGGAAGATCTGAAACGCAAAAAGTGGATTGCAAAAATCGTAGATGACATTTGTGTACAAGCCGTGACTCTAACTCAGTTATTGGAATGACTCTATGTTGTCGTGCAAAAGTGCCGCAAAGATAGGAAATAGGAAGAACCTTCAAGTTTACTGGATTTATCGCGTCGGACGGAGGCCTGAAGCCAGACCCAACCAAGCTGGAAGCACTGAGGGCCTTCCCAAGTCCAAAATCACTTACAGGCCTATGATCCTTCCTAGGTCTAGCTAATCGAAACTCCATGGACTTGGATTCGCCCTCAATTGACGGGAACCCTTAATTAACTGCGACGGCAAAATTGGCCTGATCCAATGTGGATCATGCGCTTTGTCACCAGCGCAGAAAAACTGTGCCACAGTGGAGTTGGAGTTGAGTGCCATTTGGTTTGCGGTGCAGAAATGCAACTATTTTCTACGAGGCATGCCGAAATTTGAAGTCATCACTGATCATAGATAGACCTCTGCTCGGCATATTTCAGAAACCATTGGCAGCTCTAAATAACACTCGGTTACAGAGGCTATGGGAAAACCTCGACCAATGCTCATTTTCGGTAACATGGTCAGCAGGCAAAAACCACTTGATCACCGATGCGTTGAGCCACTTCCCTGTTTTCGCGGCCGACCCCTCTCTCGAGGTAGTCTTGTGCACTACCATTTGTGAGGTCGACCCCGCATTTAACATCCTCCTAGCAAACAATGACAACGAATATGCCCATTTGCGAGAGTGCATCTCTTGTGGACATTCATTTCCGGAGCCGTTATCAGCGTATGGGGAAATTGCTCAGGAGGCTAGGGTCGGCAAAGGAAGGGAGGAGGGTCAGGTACTCTTCGGTGACCGGGTCGTCGTTCCTCGACCAGCACATTGAGCAATTCTGGAATTGCTCCATCTTTCCCATTTGGACATAACCAAGACCCTCAAGCTGGCCAGGCAGGTCTACTATTGGCCTGGAATGAGGAATGAGATCAAATTGTGGATCAAAAGTTGTGAAAGAATGTGTTAAGAAATTGCCATCTCAAGCCCACGAACCCATCCTTTCCGGCATTGATATGGCCTCTTTTCCAATGGAGGCTGTGTCCGTGGATTTGTGTGAAGTAGAAGGGAAACACTTTTTGGTGATGGTGGACTGCTTTAGTGGTTTCCCTTGTGTGTCGTGGATGAAGACCACCATGACTGATGCTGTATGGACGAAGTTGCGGGATTGGTTCAACGGTTTTGGATTTCCACGTTGCTTGAAATCAGATGGGGGACCCCAGTTTTGGGATCAATTTGTCCAAGCGTGCTCCAACCTGGGCATCACCTTTGAGACTAGCTCGCCTCATAACCCTCGCAGTAACGGGTTACCAGAGGCAGCCGTCAAATTGATGAAGTTGTTCCTTCAAAAACACGCTTGGGATCGACGGCTGCAAATTCCGTGTGGCTCTCAGAAAAGTAAACAAAACATTCACTTCTCGATCATAGATATCGGAGAATAGCCTAGATTGCTAAACGTTTTTCCTCAAAAAAAAACCAAAATCATCAGAACAATTCCGAAGATTTTCTCATTGCTAGACACAGTTCATAGAACTATATTCTTGAGGACAGCTAAACGATCTTACCCCGCCAAGATATCGTTGATAATCATACTAGCTCATCCCCACCAACCCCTGCCAAGTTTCCCCACATCATCCACACNCCATATCCAACATCCCATGGATAAAGAATGGTCGTTCCGTGCCGGAGAGATCTTTGAAAAATCAGAATCTGGTCGATCCTACGTGGTACAAACGGATGCTGGACGTTTTGTCCGAAATAGACGTTATCTACGACCTGCTTGCCGCCTGGATCCTCCGGCGACACCCAATGTTTAACGATCCATCCTTTCATCTACTTCTATCTTGTGGCCAACGTGGGTTGATCCTGTTGATCCTGTTTGTCTTCCTCGTCCGCTCCGGAGAAGTATGAGAAACGAATGTGTTAGGTTTGCCATCTGAGGATTGGTGGGGCTTCAAACCATCTGTTATTCTTAATGCGACCCATCACACAATCTTTGGGCCTTGAGGGCGCCGTATCACGGATTGGTCTCATTCACTGGACCCGATCTTGGAACTTAACAAGAAAGAAGGCATCCATGATAAAATGAAAATTGAATTCTAATTTGTATATTCACTCCGCTTTATACTTTTGGGGGAGATGTAGTATTCTATGAATCTGATATTCTCTCAACTCGTCTGTACTTTCTGTGCTTCTGCTGTTCACATCACTCTCGTAATTCGGAACTTCATCAAGAAACTTTGTTTGACCATCGTTCTCGCTTTCATCTTTATTATGCCCACATAACAATTTCTAACGGTTCTTCTCTTGAAACTAAAGGAAGCTTCCAGACTATTTTTCCATATTTTTTGTCCAGGTTCCCAGTATTTATGATTAGGATCCCTGAAATAGCCTTGCTTTCAATGATCATGGAAGCTTTGTTAAAGGGACTTTCTGAAGGGGCTAGGAACTGTCTTGAGCTGGTTTTGGATGGGAAAACTCCGTCCTCTATCAATAAGTCTTTCATTATGGAAACTTTAATAGCTTGGGTTGGTCACAACCAGCCACTACTTGACTGTGGGATGAATCAGTTAAGTGTAGGGAAAAGTGATACAGGCACTGACACTCTTGATTTGACAGAAATTGCCCCTTGTAGTCAAATAAGTCACAGAGGTCAGAAAGAGTGAGAGCATATTAGAGGCTGCTCTCTTGATATTTGCAATGTTCATAAACGACAGAGATGCAAAAAGGCAGGCAAAGGGTGTAAACTGGCTCACCCAGAATGGTTTCCCAAACTTAGAGAGTTTGGCCTTCTCAAATTAAATGAGAAGGGTTGTTCCAAACAGGGGTGCAGCTTTTTCCACCCATTTATGTGCATGTGATCTTTGAGGCACAAGGTATGCCTCAATTTCAAATGCACAAAGGCCCATCTCAGGGGCACTAGGAGGAAGAGACAGCAGTTGTCTCAACCTCATTGTCAAGTCTCTCAACAGGCTTATCCAACCTCTTTCCTCTCTCCTTCCCTATTTCCCTCCCCTTGTTCTCCTCCCTCTCCTACAACCTCACCCTCAATTCCTTTAAACTCTCTTCTGCCCAAACTTTGTAGCCCTTAGCCCCCCTCTGGTCGCAATGAGCCCCACGCATCATTTAGATCGTATGCTCAGGTGGCGGCCAGAGTTCCTTCTTCCTCATCTCCTCCCCTTTTACCCCCTTCTTAAAGGTTCTCTTATCCTCTACCTAAGATTAGTTTTGTCCCAAAACAGGATTTTTTAAGGTTAGAGAGCCTAGTCAAAGACTTGATAGCTCTAGTCCATCGAAGGGCTATCTGCCCATAAAAGAGCTTTATTTGAATGTGCATTGTCTTATTTCCAAAAAAGGCAGCACAAAGATCAAGGTTCTTGAGGAACTAGCTTTAGATAGGCAGGTCTCGTTCATTTCCATGACAGAAACCTGGCTTCGACCAGGGGTCTTAGATGAAGAGGTAGAAATGGCTGGTTTCAATTTAGTTTGATGTGATAGAGTACACCCTGACAATCCCATTTTTCCGGATGGGGGCGTATGTCTATATGTTAGTTATAACCTGCGCATTAGTCATGTAAAAATGTCAAGTGGAGAAGTAGACGTGTTAGTTTGTCCCCTCCAAGGTCTTGATCTGTCCATGGTGACAATATATAGGCCCCCTCTTGTTCAGTAAGGTCGTTCTTGTCAGCTCTCAAATTCATAGGAAATGAGTTGGACCAATCAGTTTGCTCAAAGGTTTTCTTTGTAGGGGACTTCAATTTTCCGGCTAGCGTTTTAGGGTGGGAGGCTAGTCCAGATGGGTATATTTCCATTTCGAAATCGACGTCTCAGTCCTTCGAAAAGCTGGAGGAATTTGCGATCTTGCGCAATCTCTCTGAGCATGTTGGTGTAGCCACCAGAGTGAAGAGCGTTCTTGACTTGTTTTCTTCCAATGACCCTGACCTGATCCAGTATGTCCATGTGACACCTAGCAATCTCTGAATGCGTTCCACAGAGCGGGGCACATTCTAAAATTCCGAAGTATAGGCAGAATTTGTTCAAAAAGAGTTGCAAACGAGCAAAAAATAGGCTCCAGAGCAATTTGAATACAGTAGTTGTGGCTAGCCTTCAAAGAAAGTTGGATTTAATCCAAGGTAGAATTAAGGCCTCCATTGAGACAGATCAGTAGAACAAAGAAAGTAGAGTTGTTTAAGACGTGAGGTCGAATCCGAAGACGTTTTTCGCTTATGCAAACTGTAAGAGAAAGATCAAACACCCTCTAGGGCCTTTTGAGGTCGATGGGGAAGCCATAGACAATGTAGAGACTATGGCAACCATACTTGGAGATCAGTTCTCTTGTGTGTTTTCAACTCCACTGAGTTTAGGAGCAACAGTCCATTGCTCTATTGATGAGTTTGTTGGAACTGGCAAGGCTTGTCAAGTTGAGCATTTCGATGATCTCGTAGTCACAGATCAAGATGCTTTAGAGGCCATCAGGGACTTGAGACTCTCGAGCTCCCCTGGCCCTGATGGCGTGACATCTCAGTTTCTGATGAGATGCTCACAGGTTCTTGCTCCTGTTTTCTCGTACTTGATGCGTTGCATCTTGGACCAGGGCAAGTTCCCCTCTTTACTGAAGGTAGCGCATGTGGTTCCAATTTGCAAAGGGGAGATAAGTCACTCCCCAGTAATTATAGGCCAATCTCTCTCACTTCGAATACTGCGAAGGTGTTTGAGAAGATATTGAAGTTCAAACTTGTTGAATTTCTTGATATCCATGAAGTCCTTCCTCCTAGCCAGCATGGCTTCCGAGCACATTTTAGCACGGTTACCCAACTCGATGAGCATATCCAGTTGAAAGTTGGTAAAGCTTTTCAAACATGTGGTTGGATATATCGCACGTTTAAGTCCAGAGATAGCATCACGATGCTAATTTCGTACAAGTCGATTGTCCAGCTGCATCTTGAAAATGCTTCGCCCATTTGGGACCCAATTAGTTCAGCAGGTTTGCAAAACCTCGAGCAGGGACACAGATGTTTTACCAGAAACATTGAGGATATGAGAGTTCTCTTGTATTGGGTTAGAGGTTAGAAAGGTTGGGATTGTACAGTATTCAGAAAAGGTACGAAAGATGTCTGATATTGTACGTTTTCAAAAGCATTCATGACCTTTGTCCAACCCAGGATTTAGGGTCAATTGTAGTGACCGTAGAGGCTTAATGTGCGTTTTGAGAGCACCTTCAAGCCCTCGAGAATCCAGGCTAGTTCGAATATTGATGTCCAACTCTCTTCTTTCTCGGGCTCCTTCATTGTTCAATTTGCTGCCCTCAAATATTCGTAGGGCTTATGTAGGCGTTGATCGAGTAGCAGGATTTAAGTCAGACTTGGACAAGTTTTTGACTAAAAATACGGATCAACATTACTTTCAAGGATTAGCCAGATCATCCAATTCTAATTCATTGGTCGATCAAATAATATATATAAATAAAAGTCAAGTAAAATGAATAATCTTCTCGTCTTGAACTGTTGGGATCCCGGCAGCGGTAGGGAAGTCTGCGAAAAAATCGCACTTTGATGTCCTTTCACTGATCTTTTCACTTTGGTGTTTGCAAATTATTGTGGTTCTCTCCAAAACACAATACATGGAATAGTACATACAGTTGGAACTCCTGGATTGGATCTGTCAGGCCTGAGTAGCAATAGCAATTGCGACCTGGACATGGTCCTGCAACACTGATTATTGAACACATTGGTCGCAAATGTGTGATATCCCGGTGAAGAGCATGTTGCTCATGCTCTTTCAATGTTACTATTAATTCTAGTCATGTATATATAAACCGTACTAGTCAGAAATACAGGTCAGTCACGAAGCGTACACAACAAAATGTACTTGAGAACTTGAGTTTCTGATCACTCAACGTTCTTTATGGCAACGTTCAAGTCGGCAAGCAACCTGTATGGCTTTCAAAAGTCAAACTTGACTCCAAGTCTGGTGGAGAACTGGGATAGTGGGAGCCATCACCTCAACCACCCTGGCAGCACCGTCCTGATGGGCTTGGTCATCAATTTGTAAGCTGAGCAGCCCAAATTATTCGAACAAAGTTCATCATTTCTGAATGTCACTTTGGCCCCCAATTGATCTGTCTTGGGAGGCCGTCATACTTGAAGTCCGGGGTAAATGACTCTCTACCAGCGGCAGAAGCCAGTCAGGTCTTTCTTGGGGGTGAAGTGTCTCGCTCTGGGTTTTACTATAGAATGACGTTTATTCACGTAGATGACCAGGGTTACCACAGGGGTTACACGACCTTTGAAATCTCCGAACACTATCACTTTTTACGCGAAATCCCCACTTACATTTATCCATGAACCACTGGAGTATGGACGGGAATAGTAAGGTTGAAAATTAGCAACTCCAATTCGAGTCAATGAATTAAATTCCTCTTCAAGTAAGGCTGGCCCCAGATGCAATTGCGTATTTCAAATGTCAGCTCAATCAAACGACTGGGTCCAAAGTTATGCCCTCTCAAAGTGCAGTACATAATAGAGCACAGAATGAATGACTTAGCCCTCTTTGGTAATCAATTACCACAAGGGGCTAGTTCGTTCATTCATTGAAGAGCTTTGTATGTAGTGCCTTTTGAGACGGCATAACTTTTGATCCAGTAACTCGATCAAGCTGAAAATTGAAATGAGCAATTGTTGTAGCCTGAGATCATTCTCATCTGAAGAAGAACATAATGCGTTAACTCAATCGCGAAAAGCTAATTCCCAAACCAAGCGTCCCCGTCCATATTCCAGTTGTTCATGATTGATCGTATTCCGCACACCATTAGTATGAGGAGTTTGTTGATCCAGTCAAAAGTCGGCCTCTCGGTGTTTTGGCGTGAAAGATTTGAAAAAGAGTATTCCATTCGCGTTAGCCCAGCTGTCTCTAGTAAGACATACACAGCCTACGGAAATTGCATGTCTTGGCTCACGCAGTCTACTCATATAGTTTGGTAAATTTCCACGCTAAACCATTTCTTACTCCCTGAAACTCGCAGGGAGTAAGAAAAGTCATAAGGACCCGTATTTACAACACCACACGGGTCAAAAAAAACGGGAAAAAGCGCGATAGATTGCTAAATAAACTGTTCTTGTCTCGCCTTGAACCCAATGCCTTTTCTCGACATTATGGGGCCCAAGTCTCTAATCAAAAATAAAATTTGGATAGAATCCACCAACAATAATGCACATGCGTTATAATTTAATAAAGAGGAATCTAGCTAATCTGCCCTTCATTTGGTAGGGGCAGAATCACAAAGCGCCCTCTGAAGTGCACAATGTAAACTGTACTTCTTGTAGCCTAACGAGGCTATTGCTGTGGGTATTGATGCCACGTAAAACCAAAAACATGAAACATATCTATGACCCAAGGTTACGGGCAGGTTTTTTTGTGTGAACCATCATTCATTTCAACGAATAAGCATGCCATTATTCAAAATCTAAACAAAAATAAGAAAACACGTGAATGTTCTATCGTTGATCTATGCGCATGCCACTTGTTCATAGTCCAGATTGAAGCCCGTGATACCGGCTGTCCCAGCAGCTAGGCTTCGAACTCCAACTTCAAAGGATCCTGAAGTAGCTGGAAGATAAAATGAGCAACATAAATGAGGTAGAAAATTTATATGACATTGCTGTACAGTAGATATGCTACTTACTAGTCACTGTGGCTGGACCCGAATCCCCGTCTTTCCCAAGAATACCTCCGCATGCCATTCCAGCCAAAGACGTCATGACCGTTATATGACTAAGTCCAGCACAAGTTGACTGTTAATCGATCGAATTTTTGACAGAGAAAGCTTTACTTGCGTTTTGACAAACAAAGAAAAACAGTTCATTACCTCAGCCATACCAGGAGGAGCCGATAACAAGAACGGGTCTGGTGTTTCAGTAGCGGATTCTGTCAAACTCAAACGGCAAAAACCTACGCAACAATAAAATAATAATTCATACCGAGATGAACAATGAAAAGGTTTTGGTCCCGTTCATGGTACCCAATCACATTATTGAGGATCAAATAAGATTCCGAGTGCTTGATCGCCTGTTTGATATAATGCAAAAATCACCAACCAAGAAACAAGGGCGAGTTTCAAATCCGGGGGGATTGGAACATTATCCCATTTTTTCCAATGCCTCAAATTAAGCAAGGTCGACGTCATTAAGGAAGACTTCATCACTGGACAGAGACGGTAGGGTAGGGGAAACGTAACTTTTATCCAAATCAACCACTCATTCACTCAATTAGGTTTGGTTTTTCACGGCTCTTTGGTAAGACGTAATTACTTTAAAACCTAATAAGTTTATTGCTCATTTATGTTTATGTTTAGCTTTAGCAGTTTCTTTCTTATTTTGTAGTGTAGTTTTTCTAGTTCCAAATCGTTATGTGTAGTTCTTTAGTTTGATTGTATTGGTCCTTTAGAGTTAGAATTTATTGTTCACTAGTGTATTGATTTTATTTTGTGTTCGACCAGTTAGTTGAGTTTATTTCTGTGTTTTTTTGTTGATGTCGTAGTTTACATATGTTCTTGATTCCTTGCTTTTCTCTGTCACTTACTTCTTGTTTACGATCTCCATCTTAGATTTGTATGTTTAGTTTGATGTGAAGT
>NC_081445.1:31563-37832 GCF_007210705.1 Tigriopus californicus | reverse complement strand
AATGAATTCCATTTTCATGTTCAAGTACGCAAAGAGGAGGTAAAGCAAAACTTAAACAACTTCTAGCTAGGTTTCAGAGAGTTTTACACTCGAGGACTTGCGTTCTCCGCGTCTCAAATAGTCCTGATCATTCTCCTATTCCTCCTCTCATTGTGGACAAACAAACTCAAAAGCAGGAAAATACGCTCTAAGATGCCTAATTTAAACAAGGCTTTTTTCAGAAAAAAACTATTTTTGACACATTCTAACACCATAAAAACACAAACAGTTCTTCTAAGAGACCTTTCAAATCCTAAAACAATGAAATCGTGGAGACTTTAACATCCCAGTAAAATGGTGTGATGTTTTTAAAGTTTGTCATCAAAGACTTGAGAAACTGTGCTTATTGCTGAAGTATTTTGTTAGCAATGATGATTGCAAAAGTCGTCTTGTGTTATCAACGATTAAAAAATGTTGTAAATTGTACACAGGGAGGATTTACAACAAACAAACAAACAAGTAACCCTGACTTTTCTTCAGTCAAATCGGGGTTTTGTTCTGCTCAAACTTAACTTTTTGCGCTACAATGGAATAGCCGGGTGCTTTCACATCCCACGTTTTCTGGTAACCTTGAATTTGAAATTTGATTTGAAACCATCACTGGTGCCGTGCCAAAAGTACGCATGCTGGAGCAAACTGATCATCAACAGTAATGTCAGCCAATATATCACAAAGCGATTATCATGCAGTCAAACAGGTGATATATTAGATGGTTGACTTCAAATGGGCTTACATTATCTTAACCCAATTACTTGAAATTGAAAAATGTCTTTGTGATACTGGTGCATTTGCTTTTGAAAAGAGGCAAGATTAAAAGTATAAAAATGTACAAAATATGGATACCCTAACCACATCTTTTGCTGGCAGTAGAGTACTGATTTAATCAATCTGCCTCCGTCTCAAGCTTTCTAACCAGAGCTGCCAATTTTGATCCCAGATCCAGTTTTCAAGTCAAGTGTCGTTCTATTTTCTGACTCAAAAACCAACCGGGGATCAAACTTGGCAGTTCTGGTTTAAAAGTTTTGGCACAGATAGATTGATCGCATCAGTACGGTAGAGCATCTCCTATCGTCGAGTCAACAGTAGTTGACTCGACCAGCACTTGTCCATTATCATTTAAAAACTTGGCATCGTGCGTTGAAAAACTGACTTTTTACTTTCACCTTTCCCCGCTTTGCCCATGCGCAGTTATCGAGCAAATAGAATCGATTTACCTCAACTTGTCTAAAATCGTTTGGATTTTCAGTGGCATCGAAAACTTTTTTATTTACTCAATAATGAGGATTCCAACGAGCCTTGATCAAGCTTAACTGATCTATATTGAATTTACGTCCAAATTACAGCGTGCTTTTTTTCATTTTTCAGGGAACAACTTTTCTTTTTTTTTACGATTTCCGGAAATTCTAGATTTCTTAACGTGCTGTACCATCTCTATCAGTAGCAGCAACAGGTTTCTTCCCGCAAAATGAAAATGCATAAAGTGTAGCATTTGTCATGATTTTTAGAAATATGGACTGCAAACCAGCTTCCTGGGAAATCGGCCTGCTCTTGGTCATAGCCACTCTGAGACACTGTTCGATTTATAGTAATAAAATAAGAAACGCAGATCTGTTCAATAAAGGTAGGTCATTTCTATACCGTTTACTGGTAAAGTGGATCTAGTCAAAGTTATTTTGTCGAAAGCTAATGGAGCTGACTAATAACAGGCCGAAAATTTGAACTTGATGTATTGTAAACAACATAACTTTGGCCATACCTCCTGAATTCCACGAGCATAGCTTTGGGCTCAAATTTGGTCAAGTTCATCTATTCAACCAGATCTTCTGGTCATATGAATTGCTTATTTGGAATAAGATGAACGGTTTAGGAGATGAAAACTTTTGGCTTCTGTTCACAGTCCATATCTCTACAAGTCCGTGCATTTATACAGGATACCGAACTAATCAATTCCTGTGACCTCAGGATGTTGCAACTTTCTAACTATTGACCACACAAAGCTCAAGTTATCCTCATATTGACCGCTGTTTTTTAGGGATTCAACCAAGAAAATAGCAGATTTCTGTAAAAATTCCAAGTTTATCACGAGGGCTGGCAAAAACTTGCATAATGAAAATTTTGAAAATGACTTGCAAAATCAAATTGTTTTTGCAAACTTATGACATTTGCAAACTATGCAATTTTACAAGCAATAGTTGACTTGGTCTGCAATATACAATGCAAGTTTAGCCATTTCAGAGCAAAGATATAGATATTTTTGTAATTTAAGAAATAACCATAAGTTTGGGTCATTTTTGGGAGTAAAAATTGTGACAATGACAGTTGTCTTGCTTTTTCAAGGGGCAAATCTTTAAGAGATTTATGGCTAATTTTGAAATGATTGGTCTTTTATCATTTTTGAGAAATTCGAAAATTATACAAATTTATGCTTTCATGTAATGAAACCTATTTTGATTACGAAACATTTGTATAATGGTTGAAACCATGGCTGTATCAATTTTTAATGCGGATCTTATATTTCTTTTCTGTCATTTCATTATGCAAGGACGACTTCACCACTGGACAGCGACAGGGGTGGAGGAAAATGAGTAAATCCATGGAGTACGTCAGTAGTGGAGTAGAAAGCTCGGTCGAAGATCGAACGTCTTCTAGCGAGGTTTGGTAGGCCTATGCGTTACCTCCTGATAAGATGCATACCCACTGACAGAGTGTTCAATGTGCTCAATGAATTCCATCTTCATGTTCAAGTACTGAACTAAGAGGTAACGCAAAACTGAAAGGTCTTCTAGCGAGGTTTCAGAGAGCTTTCCACTCCACTACTACCGTACTCCATGGTAAATCCAACTCCATTCAATCAAGTCCATTTCTCTTTACATGAGTTGACTCAATTATAGTCCCAGAAAGCAATGGTCAGTTTTGATCTCAATCGAACGTCTGTGTCAAAAGCTATGAGCATTTAAAACTCGGACCAAGGAGGGCGCAAATTGAATGAACTAATACCACATTAGTAAGATCTTACCAAGGTGCAGTTACCCAAGTCATTTTGTGCCCACGTTGTACTGAATTTCAAGAGATCATTGTTTTTGACGCAGACGTTCGATTGAGATCAAAATTAGCGAACGCTTTCTGAGCTACCTAAAGTCCTACTTGTGTAAAGGAATATGCTTTCGGTTGATTTGGATAAAAGTTACGTTTCCTCCACCCTACTGTCTCTGTCCAGAGATGACGTCGTCCTTGCATTATGCGATATGTATGATGCGCAGGATGGTGGCCTAATAGATAAGTTTAAGTGGCAGTGTGAATAAGCTCGACATGATCGACAAAAAAGCCTTACAAACTGGGGCCGATTTATGTGCAAATTTTGCCCAACCTCAGGCTATTTTTTTATGCAAAATCGCTTTCGATGAAGGCTAGATTTTTCTGCAAGTTTTAGCGGGACCTATTTATTTGGATCCAAGTGTAAAGAGAGCTGGAGTAATGCTTGTTGAATTAGGGCAAACCGTGCTTTAAATCATTCAAGCTCTAGGAGTGAAGTAGAAATGTTTTTATCCATTAAAATTGGTAAGATGAAAGGTATGGTATGGTAAATGGTGGGTGTGATGGATGGGAAGGCAAAAAAGCATTCGTAACAATCGTTGTTTTTTCACTTTTCACTTTTCACCATTGAACATTAGTACTTGTCTAAATGTGAGAAACTATCACCTTATGTTATGCTCTCTCAAAAATTCAATAGCTTTTATCAATGGCCATCGTATTATTAAAAGGAAATAATCTTACAAATGTTCAACGCATTTTAGAGCATAAATGTGTCAATGCCTTGTAATATGATTACCAAGACAATTGAAAATAAATTTGATCAGGCATCTTCAAACCATATGCAAAATAACTAGGATGTAAAGGCGAATGTTGCCCCAATGTTACAGAATATTAGAGAAAAAATAAGGCTATAGAAAACGTAGTTACGAAATGCTACTTACCAGGTTCTTGTCGAAAGCAGTTGCTATAGAGTTGGCTGGTCAAAAGCTGACCCCCTGCGTGGTTATAGGATTGGAAGGATCCACTTTGTCCGGTGAAATATTGTGTGCATCCAGGGGGAGCTCTGAAACATATGTCTCATCCAAAAAACACGTACGAGTAAAGCCCTCAAGATGATATTTGAACCATTACAAAGTACCAAATATTTTAGTTCGTTTTTATCTAAGTACACGTTGCTGCGACCGATCACTTGTCTCATGAGGACATTACCGCAAATGAACAAAAGTTAGAATAGTTTTACCAATCCTAACGAACCATATCGCTGGCTTTGATCGTTGAGTTCACTACAAGTGGCTTTGTTACCCTTTTTGATATTGTTTTGACCCCCGAAGCTATTTAGCGACATGTGAAGAACTCTTTTAACGACTAAAAAATATTTGATCTCGAAGTGTGACCAACGCGGGTAACTGCTTGGCTCCAAAATTTCACTAGATCTTAAAACAAGGATGAGCTCTCTCAAAGTTCGATGATCGATGGGGTAGGTCTAGTGATCAAAGGATCAAGGAGAGAAATGAAATCAGAACTTTTGGTGCCCTCTATTGCCACTGAAAACCCATGTTGAAGCACTCTCGATCGCTGAAATCTGAGGAATTTAATCTGAGTCCACCATCGCTTGCAATTGGACGGAATTAGCTAAAGCATCATTGCAGAGAGCTTGATTTAGAGCAAAAGCCAATGCCGAACGTGAAAGTTTGCTTCCATACAACACAAAAAAACTGTCCATTGTCTCATAAGTTGATAAGCAGATTTGCCACTTGAACATTTTGGTTTCGTTTTCGTCGTACTTGGCCAGATTGTCGCACGTGTAGTATGTGACTTTGATATCGAAGGTGCGACTCCCAGCTCCAGTTCCTTTGGCAATGGAGAGCGTCCCAGCTGATGTTCCACTTGTGCCCGTTTCAAAATACACTGGAAATACAAACGGTTCATTATGTATTACCAGAACAATGTTAATGGCTAAGAAAAAGAAGCTATTGGGCAAACCCTGCTGCCCCTCTTTATAATTTCTTTGACTTTAAACCCTAGAGAAGGCATACGTCATTTGGACAATGAACAGCCACTTTAGCGCGCAACCCCCATTTGTCTGTGCATTTTCACAAGATGTCCAATTGCAAATGAAAATCTTAGAAATGTCCCTAAGATAAGTTTGATTGATGCCTTATGAAAACTTAATGAAAAAGTACGATAACATGATTTGATTGATGATGAGACTTGCTTGTGGAAGTCTCCTTCTTGTATCCCAAACGAATTGGCAAAACTGGGGAATGGCCACATGAAAGCATCCCATTGAAATTCGGCTGTGTCTCTTCTTGCCTCTTGCTTTAAAACAATGAGATTCCTTAGGGTCGTACGAATCTCGATCCCGAGACACGAATTTCACTAGGACTAAAAATTTCTGATCAACCCTATATTCAAGCGCAAGCCAGATCTGCCAAATGCAATTCGTTGGTCGATCAGATGATACATTAAAATTGAAGTTAAGTACATTTAATAACTTCTGGTCTTGAATTGTCGATAAAATGAGGCTTTCTGAGTAATAATACAGGATTTGAATGATTTGTCAAAAGTATGTGACACAAAAATGATAAATAGGTCAGGGGCTGGGAGAATGCTTTTTGTGTTTGCTTACTGTGTTGTCCCGTTAATGTTCCGCACACAGCGGGTGGAAACCCATTCGCCGAGGATGAAAAGGGACTTGAAACAGTTACCGCATCCGCTGCAGTACCACAAGCGCCTGCAAAAGCAAAGAACATGGTTGTTTGACAAGAAAATCTTTGGGTTCATGACCTAGCTGGATGCAGTGGAGTTGTTCGGGTTGGAGTGAATCCGATCAAAACACGTGGACTTGATTTCAATTCGAGCAACAAAAGAAGAAGAAAAACCAAAAGTACATTTTGGTACTTTATCGTCCATGATGGTGAGGATTTATACTCACCCGTGGTACTAACTAAGGTGGACAGAGTTCGAAAATCTAACCTGGAATGGAATGAAGAACCCATTAAGTAATTTTACCATTGCACTATCCCATGCATAGATTTCTAGACGCTGGATGTCGGACGACCGACTACTCGGTTGGCTAAACAGTACAATAAACCGGTTTGTAATCAATTCCCAGGAGACCATTCATAGTACTGTTTTACCAGCCGAGTGGTCGGTCGTCCGACATCCAGTGTCTAGAAATCTATGTCCGATGATAC
>NC_081445.1:29131-30563 GCF_007210705.1 Tigriopus californicus | reverse complement strand
TTGTTGTCATTCAAATCTACGAAGTTTTTCCCAAGAAAGCCAAATGGATGCCACAAGACCAAACCGTCCTTTTGCATGGCACGGATCATGCAGTTAATTTTCTTGTTGCGGCTATTCCTACATAATATATAATTCAATCGATTCAGGGGATGACCAAATATTCATCGTTGGATTCAAACCCCGTGTTCGAGCAAAGTGATCGTCGCAATTTTGACACGATATTTGATTGCTTGTGGTGGTGGGTTGTTGTCATAGAGGAGTGATGGTGAACAACAATTCAGGTCTGACGATATTGGCAACTCTATGATTAACAGGAATTTCCACCATAAAATCCGTTCACCTCACCCTCATCGGACGTCAGAGTCAGGCGCAAAAGCTATGAAATCGTAAGCGAAAATGACGAGCTCGGATATCATTACCCAAGTCGATGTTTTACTAGGATTATTGAAAGATCCCAGGACTCTTCAACTGAATCATGGTTTGGAAGGCTTTTGCGATCTTTCTAGTTCCTTAAGTTCCAGAGATTTTGGTTAAGTAGCTCGTTTTGACAGAACCCTTTATGACCACGTTCATTCCAAATCAATCATCATCCGCTCCCGCAAAACTGCTGCCTTACAAAAACCTCTCTTCCCAGTTAGTCAAGTCTGGGTCCAAGATAACGTGACCACGACCTGGAATGATGTGGGCCGAATCATGAAAAGGCAAAGAAGATACCTCTGTATCTGACCTTTTAATGCGAGACAATAATGGCCTCAATTAATGCATGACATATTCGTCCTGTCCGTCCTGTTTCGGTTCCGAAGGATAAAGATGACTCCATCAAAGATGTATCTGAGACGAATTGTCGAAGAGAAGAAACAACAAAGTTTTTCGTAAATCGACATGGATTTTTTTCAAGTGGTTGGTTTTTGTTTTCTTGAAAAGGAGCGTGACGTATCAGAATAAGCATGCTCCAGTTTTGTTAGATAGTGAACGCATTTCAAGTTGAACACGTCTTCTGCGCTTTTCTTATTCCCTAATTAAGAACACGGCAATCACTATGAATCCTACGGCTATGCTGAAAAAAAGTCGTAAAATATGAAATGTTATCAATGTCGACTTTTGGATGAGAATGCTCGCTCGTGCCCATTATTACAGATATCAATATTCTTCCAAAGCCAGCAGAGCAGAGCTATGTAGTTCAACACGTCCCCAATTTCGTCACTTCAAGTATAAGACACGAAATATTCGCAGGGCTTATGTAGGCGATGATCCAATAGCAGGATTTAAGTCAGACTTGGACATGTTTTTGACTAAAATTCCGGATCAACCTTATATTCAAGGATTAGCCAGATCAGCCAAGTCCAATTCGTTGGTCGATCAAATAATGTATGTAAATAAAAGTCAAGTAAAATGAATAATCTTCTCGTCTTGAACTGCTGGGATTCCAATC
>NC_081445.1:18509-27771 GCF_007210705.1 Tigriopus californicus | reverse complement strand
CGTACAGTATCAGATACCTTTCGTACCTTCTCTGAATACTGTACAGTCCCAACTGTTTTAGTCTCTCCCAATACGAAGGCTCTCTCAATCCTGTGACGTTCCTAGTGAAACATCTTTGGATTTGTTCAACCTTTTGCAAATCTGCTGAACTCATTGGATCCCAAATGGGTGAAGCATATTCAAGATGTGGCTGGACAATCGACTTGTTCAGAGTTAGCATCGTGATGCTATCTCTGGACTTAAACGTGCGATATATCCAACCACACATTTGTAAAGCTTTACACACCTTCAATTGGATATACTCATCGAACTTCCAATTATTTTGGAGGACTACACCTAGTCCTCGACGTCTGAATATCGCATCATCGAATTCCAAATTCCGATAGGCAGTTTCAAGTTCGGTATCAGTTTGGTTCTCCGTCTGTGGGTGTGGTTAGCGTCTAAAAGTTTCCTTGAGAAAGGTCGGGGAGGAGAATCGAACCGGGGACCTCTCTCACGCTAGGAAACTGCGCTAACCACTACACAACGTCTCCTCCCGAAAGGGTTACTTCTGGCGCCGGGATTTGAACCCACGACACCTAGGGAGAGGATTCTTGCCTTGTTAGCGCTGCCCCTTAGACAGCTCGGTTTTAATTGAGAAAATAAAAATTGAAAGAATCTCATACAACAGTCACAACGATTTTTTTAGTCAGAGGTGGTCAGTCGTTCTTTCAAAAGTTCGAGCCAAATTTCACATAAAAGCATTGAATTTGAAACATGTCTGCATAAGAAATCTGCTCATTCGGCATTTCTCACATGATTTGCTTCTTTGGGCTGTGTTATCCAGAAAGTACACTTAAAAATTGGAAATTAGACAGCTTCAATTTGTCTGTCCTTCTTTCAATGTTAGTTTAAAGTATACGGCACTTATTTGAGTATATTCATGACTACAATCAAAATACATCACCGGTCTGTCAAATGCCCACTCATTGAAGTCTCTGCTTTGTACGCCATGAGTGTAAACGAATTCATTCATTCTTCATTGGTGGAAATGTGTGGGGGCACGTTCTCCTTGGCGTGCGCTCCCATCGGCCGACTTGAAAAACGCGTCCAAACATGAATCATGATTTCGGCTTTACTTACATAGCTTTGCAATATTCAATTCAGTTTCTTGTTCATCGTTAAGGGGGACGGACATTTATTAACATGGGATCTCTCACAACCTCCGCCATCTTGGTCCTTATCACTTTGGGATTCGAGTTGTCTCGTTCGGAATTGGTCAATTCTACAAGAGCGGGCAAAAGTAAGTCAGATTTTACACTTTAAAGCTCTAGATGTCTGAGCTGATTCGCACGTTCGTATTAAGATCTTAGACAAGTGACCAATATTTATTTCCTTTTATGTTGATTTGGATCCTCATGGCCTGTATTTTTTCTTTCGTTCTAGTTTTCTCACCATTTCAGATCGTGACATTTCCGGTCAGAATATACATAGAAATACCATTTTGGTTCGATCGAAGGGATCTAATTTTTTTTCCTTCCACTCTTTACAGAACATCGCTTGCATTGGATCCGAGGCAAGAAATGGAACTTGCTTCACATGTGAGAATATTTTCTTCCTGAATGAGAGCTAATACCGAGCTACGCTGTAGCGTCTATTAGAATATGAAACTCCGGATTTGACTTGGAAAGCAAAGCCCACAAATTGAGAGGATCAATTCAGCAATACTTGCGAATAGGAACCGCCAGGCAATTTGACAGATCGTCAGAGTCTTTTGCTCATTTTCGACATGGTTTAACGAGCTTTGACCGTGTTTCCAAGATTGGGGTAAGACAGTTTTGGTTCAAATTGGTGTTCGGCCGAATTTGCCGGTTCTTGCCAACTTCGTTACCGCTGCTGAAAATGGAATTCCAGCAATTCAAGTGAGTTCAAATTCGGACTTCAAAGTTCAATATGGTCTAAGTACAACAAACTCTATTGTCTTCTCTTGTTCGTCCTTGGTGTTCCTTTTCAATCTCGATGGTATGAAATTCAAGATTTGAATGGACTCTTCTATGCTTGAATCTAGCGTCTTTCCTCAAGTCTCACTTTTATCAACTTCAATCAAAGAAAGACTTGGCTATTGAATTGATGGTTTTCATTCTAATAGTACAGGAATCAATTGCCCGTCAAGAAAATGTCACATAAAACAAACTTTGCACTAAATCATGCGAATATTTGTTTAGTCGAACTGGACAAAGTGCTACTTTTACCCACAAACAACAACTGTACAATTGTTTACCTGTCATAAGTTAAACCGCCAGAGTTAAGTCAAAATTCGACTGCAGTTGTTCAGGGGTTATGTTGGCTACATTTTGAGAGCTATTGCTCTCGTACATTTCAAGCTTATCAGATCTAATCAATCACTATCGGTCGGCTCTGCAATTGTGTAATATTTGAAAATAGTACAAAACATCATTTAGAAACAGATCAGAATTGCAAGTTTTGGAAGTAAGTCACATTCACATTTGTCCAAAATTAGTGTGGCATTTTATACCGCACCCGTGTTTTCAAATTTGACCTCGACTGAGGTCTGAAGAACTTCTTGACTGAGGTCATCGCTCAAACTGGGCAAATCAGATTCTTTAGAATGACAGGGAGGTTTTTAAATTTATGGTAATAAAACAAGCTCAGCTTATTGTAAACATTCATTTTGTATTGAGGCAAAAGTTGTGCATTTCCACTCTGTTCCACATGGTTATATTTTATAAGCTTGTCTACCATTTTACAATTACACAAAAATCATTCATCAGAGTCCGAAAGGTCAAAAGTTTATGTTGACAATGGCCCGCTCAAAATACTAAATACAATCGCCTAGAACTGTATGAAAATCCAAAAGTTTGTCCACAATGTTTCATGATTTGTTCTTCAAAAACTCTTTTTTTAATATAATTTCGTCAATAGCTTGTTTTAAGAGGATTCTACATTTGGCTTTCACCGGCAATGTTTTTTTTTGGTCTTACTTCAGTTCACGTTTTTTTTCTTTCAAGGACGATAACAAGCACGTTTTTCTTGATCAGTTGAGGAGAAGAGAAGCACGTCAATCTGAACAAAGAAGGTTCAAAGACATAATACTAAAGAAAAAATGAAAAGCTTCTCATTCCAAAGAAGCCCTTCAATAGGTCGGTCCGTAGAACTTGATCATTAAAGTGTTCACACGTTGCTTCGTGAATGCCAAATTTGAAGTTTATAGGTCTGGTTATCTAAGTTTTTGATGCCCAACCTTCGCGAAGATAAAAAGATTTGGAAACACTAAGTTAGAGAGGGAAAACATCAAATGATGTTGGGATGACAAAATGCACAAGCAAGTGATATTTTGAGTGACCAATGAAAAGCGTTATGATGCGCTTCGTCCTCTCTCAATGTCAATCTATCAAAAGGTATTAGCTCTCAAATCATTCAACTTTTCTCACAAATGAAGCCGACGAATGTACCATGAAAGGTGAGTGTTGAATTAGTTTGATACATACTACTGATCCGTCCTTTCATTTGGAAGCAGCTAGTAGTTCTTACCCTTCTGGAACTGATCTTCATGATTTCAGGTGGAACGCCAAGCGGAACTTGCGCCCAAGGATTTGGCGTTTGTTGTACATGTAAGATGATGGGGCCAAGAGCAGGGTTAGCATTTTCGAATTTTCACCTTGCCATGATTTTAGTCACCATCGGATGTGGAGCTACCACCTCTCAGAATTGTACTTATCTCACCCAAACAACCACTACCAATCCAGCCGCTGATCCCTGCATTTTTACCATCTGCAAGGAATCCCCTCATATCTGTCGGATAAGGCTGGACTTTGCGGTACGTTCATTGGCTATTATCGACTACCTAACACCTTGTTCATGTAACATCAGGGGTCTTGAAAATGATTATTCGTTTTCCAGACGTTTGCAATTGCCGGACCAGCGATAGGCACTGCTGCTGCGGCTGCTGCCGACGACGCAGTAAACGGTTTGGCCGTTTGTTATGTTTATCATTGTCTTTGTCAAGAGAAGTCATACAAATTCCTCCTTTTACTTCAGCTCTCAAGATTGGGGATTGCTTGACCGACTCTTTTGTGCTCAGTTCGCCAGGAAACACGGCCTCACCGGTCATTTGCGGTTTTAATTCAGGACAACACAGTAAGCTCAGAATCTGTCGTTTTCCAGGGTGTTCAATTCAGGTAGAATCCTGAATACTTTCACAATTGAAGAGGGTAATTCAATACAAATTAGACGCTGAGCGGAACATCGAGAGAGCGCATCGAAAGTCCGAGTACTTGTCTCAAAACTATCCTGCTGCATCAATTGTTACGCCCAAATCAGAAGTACATTTTGAGCCACGCCTTTTATATTGGGCTAACTAATTTGCAGACGAAGATAGGTTTACTTCGGCCAGACCTTATTATTGTTTTATTGCACTTTACCATTGATGAAAAGAAATAGCAGAATGCGATCAGATATTTCTAGTTTGAACAACAACTTGAACAACAACACCAGTGGACGTTGGTTTTTTTTCCCAACCCCTCCAGTACTCGTAATGTATCATCAGCTCAACATCAGGAAGAGGAAGAGAGCTTTGATGATCTGAGATTTTTTTCCCTATTTTTAGTGATTGTGGATGCATCAGGTTCATGCAACCAAGCTATCTTTAACTTTGATGGAACTGCATCCACTCGTCAGTTTGACATCAAAGGTAGTATTGTTCGATACTTCAATATGTTAACGTAAAAACAGACCATAGGCTAACTTTTCATTGTCTCCATCTACAGTGACACAGTATGCTTGTGGCGATGAAAATGGAGGTAAGACACCATCATAAGAGCCCCTAAACTCTCCCGAGAACTGATCTCTGAGTATATTGGCCAGTCTCTGCATTGTCTATGGCTTCCCCATCGACCTCAAAAGGCCCTACAGGGTGTTTGATATTTCTCTTAGAGCATTGGCTATGTTTATCGCATGGCTCTGGTGGGAGACAATTTTGGCATTGGTTCTTTTATTATACTTACATGTTATTACTTATGCGTTAATTGCAAGTGAGATCGAACCCCAAAAATTGTGTTTCCCGATCAAAAGAGACTACGTAGCTCTGAAACAACCCTAAATTTTGGAAGGAGCTCATCCTAAGTTTCTAAAGCGAACGGGTGAATCTTAAATCGAGAAAAGGTTGTATTTTCTATACTAGGTACGTACATAAATTGGATCTATTCTCAATCTAAGATTCTCTACTTGGCTTAAAAAAAACTAATTTCTGGGTCTTACTAATTGAAACTCTTTTAAAGGACGTTACTCGTATTGTACTATATATCCTTTCCGTTCACAAAATAGTTCATCTAAATTCTGTCGAGGTGGTCATTCCGAGCACTAACTGAGAACACGGAAAGGGAATCCATTCGATATATTGATGTTATATATTACATTAGTATATCTATATTTACATATCGTCTCTTAAAATCAAAGTTGGATATTTTTTTGCAAGTTGCAATACATTTGCCTTGTTCATATATTTCATGTTCTTTTGCGATATATTTATTAGGCCATTCATCTTTGAATTTTCACTGACATTTTTACCAATGATTTCACGTCAATGCAATTTTATCATTCAATTTAAAAAGCTGTATCATATTAGACGCGGAAATTCATCTAAACTCTGTCGAAGTGGTCATTCCGACCAGTAACTGAGAACACGGAAGAGGAATCCATTCAATCCAACAATGAAAAAGTTCATGGAATAAAAAATATTCAAATTTTCTTTCCCTAGGCCCGGATGGATGTCTCCAATACTTTTCTGGAAATACGGGACAATTGGCCAGGTGAGCATTTTCTAGACTAACTTAATGGATCGAGTCTTTGTTGCGATAGTTATGTTGGCAAAATCTTAGGGTATACCGTATTGTAAATAGCATCATTCAACAGACTTCACGAGCAAGATATCCTCCCTCTTGTATTGATCATCTAGCATTGAAGTTCGGGACAATACAACTTATGCCAATTTTCCTCGATCCGACTGAGAGCGAGATTGAATGTCTTGAGTTTGTTAATTGGTGGGTGATATTTGAACTTAAACTAATGACTTTTTGTTTCCCTTCTAGCTTCAACTTTCCTACCACGGACTCAGCCATTGCCGATGGAAGTAAGAGACGATTATGCGTTTCGTTGCACTTTGAACCCTTGTATCTTGTTGATATGGCATTTTCCCAATGTCGACCTGGCATTTTCGTTTGCACTCATTTGTTATCATTGACACTAATACAGATTTACTCTCATAAGCAATTGACTTGGATGACGTAAATTATATGGAAAGGGGGGGGGGACCAAATACAAATTGTCTCTTAAAATCAAAGTTGGATATTTTTTTGCAAATTGCAATACATTTGTCTTGTTCATTTATTTCATGTTCTTTTGTGACTTATTTATTAGACCATTCACCTTTGAATTTTCACTTACATTTTTGCCAATGTTTTCACGTCAATGCAATCTTATCGTTCAGTTTAAAAAGCTTTATCATATTAGACGTGGATGGACATCAGAATTCGCACGGACAATAAACGTTTCCTTTTTTGTCAATGGTCTAAATTGTGTTCAAAATCAACAAGGGGAGGAATCACCTGGATACAGAAAAGATACAAACATTCATTGGACATTTTTTTCCATCGTTCCAGCGACTCACTTGTCCAGCCAATGCTACAACATCTGTTTTCGACAAGAGGAAGGGAAATGTGCCATTTGCTTCAATACCGTAATTATGGGGGGAGGCGTCACTGGCAACCAAGGCTCCTTCGGGCTTTCTATCAGTCCTGATGGAGCTGCTGCGAAAGGAACTCAAGACGTGGGATGCAGCGAAGATTATCTTCAGGTAAACATACCTTTTTTCATTTTTGGGGTAATGAGAGCCCAACATTTGCAAGTTCATTGCGACTCTAAACAAATTCGTGTGCTCTTGTTAGATTGATGCGATTCTTGTACGTGTTATCGATATGTTTTCCACGTCACGTGGTAATTCATTCCAATATTTGAAAGTAAGGAGTGAGTGAGAAGTAGTAGGTATTTAAATGGGAAATAAAGGAAAGCGAAAGTGGGAGAGGCAGAGGTCGATGAGAGGAGAGGGAAGGAGGCAGATACTAGCTAAACAGAAGCTAAACTGCAGCATGCCAATCGTCCACGATATCCTGTCAAACAGTTGCACCCCTTGAACGCTTCCCTGGGCCAGACTTCAGATTCGAAGTCGTCCATTCATGACATTGTGGGCCCATGAACTATTGCTTAATGGTGTGTCCTTTTTCTTCACGATGGTGGACCGCCTTAACCGATGGCCAGAAGCCGTTCAAAAACCAGATAGACGAGCAGAAACTTAGGCTGGTGCATTTCTGGCGACTTGGGTGGCTTGCTTTGGAGTTCCGGTCCAACTCATTTCAGATTGAGGGTCCCAATTGATTTCTTTCCTAGGGAAGCGTTTGATATACTACGTAGATAGGTGTACGTATAGGCACTTCAATGATCTTCGATAGACATAATTCTACTTATCTAAACGCTCTTCAAGTATTCATAGCGTGGTTGATTGTAATTTTGCAATTTTGTGATCGCGTGTTAGCTTGAGGAGTTCGCTTTTTGGCAACATATGCGCTGCAATTCAAATTGGCACAAAGAGTTTTCGCAAAAATATGCGCAAACAACGGACGATCTCATCCCAACAAGCCTCAAATCCGTGACCGTTGTCGCATTGCACTTGAAACAAGGGAGTAAGGACAGCGTTAGAAAGCAATTTTTTACGAAGAACCACAGAAAATACATCCAGCTGATTTTTGGATGCCACTAACCCTGCATTGGCTTCTGATATGCTTTGAATTATCTTGCAAAAGCTAAATACTCGAAGGCAGAGGGCATACATCAAATCACTTGGAGGATTAAGTAAGGCCTCCTTGATTAATTTGTTCGAAAAATTGGTTTGTCTCATCTTATCATCAGCGTTGTTGGATGTTCGAAACATGATGGTCAGCTTTTTGTCCTTCACGAAGAAAGGTGTGCGTACAACCTTTGTATTTTTCTCTGTTGCCGAGAGGTCTTCCAAGGTACCCAACCACATAGAAGATGATAATTTGATCCTCTTGTTCCAAGTTAAATTCATTTTCAACGCAATCCAAAGTGTTCAAAACTTTCAGTGGCATGAGTCTTAATTTAACTACGGTCAGCACATTTACGGCACTGAACAGGACCTTCAGATCTTCCAAATTGCATTTCGAGTACCGAACCAATGAGCGCAACTTGATTGATTTCGTTACCTCCAAAATCTGACGAATGGGTACATAATAATTTCCTCCGGCTAGTTCACGTACCCACCTGTTACATCGATGAGATCAAGCACTTCGTTTTCCTCCTATATATGAACAGCTAAAATGAATAAACTCACTTTTGGCTTTTTCTTTCTCCATACTGGATCGTCGTCCCCTATTTCATCTTTACCCAAAATTGTCTTTTCACCCGTATCGAATATCTAGATCTTACACCACCCAAAGTGGGATTCGATGACGTCAGTCTGAAATTGTTCAAGCACTACCAATTCAAAGTGCTCAGTGTCCTAAAGATATTCTGGTGGCTCTTATCAAAACTGCTGTAGTCTGAATGGTGGCCAGAAATGTCTCTCTTGTTAAGCCGCTTCGCGAGTTGTGACATCCTTTAAGGTTTTCCCACATTCCCAGCCCGGACTCAAAGTGTTGTAGAAAGACCAGGCTTTTTTCATTATCAAAAGAAAAAGAAAAATGTGCCACCATTGCCGAATTATTTTCAAGAATGCCATTGTGTTATTCCACTCCGGCTTGGTGCCTTCCTAAAAGGCGAAGAACTCCATGGTGTCGACGGTTGAATCATGGAACACAGAGTCTGGAAGAGGTACGTTGGTTTTTTTCAATGGAAAAGAGGACTTATCACTTTGTGGGTTAACTGCAAGGCCATCTTGATAGGCTTGACTTTTTCCGTTTGAAACAATTCTCCAATGTGAATGAAGGATGGTTTTATCAATCCTCAAATTTATCAAAAGCGGACACTGAAGATTTTTCGATTTTGAAAGTTTTTAGAAAGATTCTTGAAGCAATGAACGGGATCACAAGATGACAACAGAGGGCGAGATGGATCTTCGGGATGAGGTATAGAAAAAGTTTTAAGTCCATGAGCATAAAACTTTTGATTGGCACTAGCATTGTCCAAAGACAATAACGTGATCTGGTAGCCAAGACTTTGAAATGTGTGAAGGACTTGAAGAAAAGTTGTGGTC
>NC_081445.1:18183-18473 GCF_007210705.1 Tigriopus californicus | reverse complement strand
ATTTCGTGGTTGATTGTAATTTTGCAATTTTGTGATCGCGTGTTAGCTTGAGGAGTTCGCTTTTTGGCAACATATGCGCTGCAATTCAAATTGGCACAAAGAGTTTTCGCAAAAATATGCGCAAACAACGGACGATCTCATCCCAACAAGCCTCAAATCCGTGACCGTTGTCGCATTGCACTTGAAACAAGGGAGTAAGGACAGCGTTAGAAAGCAATTTTTTACGAAGAACCACAGAAAATGCATCCAGCTGATTTTTGGATGCCACTAACCCTGCATTGGCTTCTGAT
>NC_081445.1:16107-17951 GCF_007210705.1 Tigriopus californicus | reverse complement strand
TCGGACGACCGACCACTCGGTTGGTTAAACAGTACAATAAACCGGTTTGTAATCAATTCCCAGGAGACCATCCATTGTACTGTTTTACCAGCCGAGTGGTCGGTCGTCCGACATCCAGTGTCTAGAAATCTATGATTAAGCGTGTCAAACCTTGTAGATGGATGTCAAAATCTTCCAAAAAACGATTTTCATGCGCTGAGGAGATTTCGCGGTTGCGAACACATTTGGATTTTTTCAATCGGGCACTAGATGGGCCATCACCACTTCAAGTACAACCTAGGGCTCTGTCAAAACCATATCTTTTCTTTTTCTAATTGACGAACAATCTTGGGTGACTGCGACATACCATGAGAGATGTTTGTTGCCTGGATGCACGTTAAAGTAAATAAAAATTTAGATTTGACCTCGGCATACTTCAGAGATCCTACGGGGCAGCAAGGAGCGATCTAGCTTCTTATCAAGCTCCTCCAAATGAGAACAGCGGTCAGCCTGCAGAAAGGCCTCCTCGGCTCGATTATGTTGTTGTTGTTATTCTTCTTGCCGACTCGAGCTTAAATCCTTCTGAGAATCATGACAAGCCGAAGTAAATGAGGCGGAATTGGAGAGGTAAGCAGGGACATTGGGAAACAAAGTGGGGACAGCTCATGGGACCAAGTGCCTGATGGTGAGTTCCAGATTGGTTCCAAAAGAGCGTCGTTGTCGTCGTAATTGTTCATCTTGACCGTGGGTTACAAACTCGTGGGTTTGAAAATGCAAACCGCACACTCGTGTACGTATACGAGGAGGGTGTTTAATGCTGGCGAATGCTGGCTCGGAGCCATTTGGCGGCCAGCCCAGAATCGGTTGGGAATCGGTGAAAGGATACTCCCGAGGTGGATGAACCATTAGCCGGGCTGGAACGGATCGCAGCCGAGCCTAATATAGCAGACGCAGTTCCAGGGCTTCTATTGCTTGAACGCCAACCTTAAGCGCAGCATTTCACGCCCTTTTACAAAAGGCCAATAAGAACGAACTTGTCCTTCCAGTCGTTCTCAATTAATTGTCCTTTTCATTGAAACAGGCTGCCCTCTCCTGCGTCTACGTGCGGAAAAACAAACCAAGAAACGAGAGAATACGCTCTAAGATGCCACACTTTATGAAGGCATTATTAGATGAGTATAAGTTATTTCTTAATTGCTGAGACACCATGAAAGAGGCAACAACTTAGTTGGGAGACCTTTTAAATCCTCTATGGCTGAAATTTATAAAAATTTGTTTGATAAATAAACTCTGAGTTCTGCAGGCTTGCAAAAGGTCAAACAATTCCAAAAATGTTTCACTAGGAACATCATAGAAATGAGCGAGCTCTTGTATTGGGAGAGACTAAAAAGATTGGGACTCTTCAGTGTTCAGAGAAGGTTCAAAATCGAAATGTATCTGATACTGTTCGTCTTCAAAAGCATCCATGATTTAGGGTCAATAGACGCCATCAAGTTCCATTCCGTACTTCAGCTTTTGCTCTATAAGGGGAATTATCCTCCATAGTAACATTTGGCAGGCTTTAGACCCCTCCCACCCACCCCCATACACCACTAAAAAGAAGAAGCTGGGCTGAACTGGCACGCTAAGCTTCATTGTAAAATTTACAAAGAACTTCAAGAAATATGGACCGCGACCAAATTTGCCTGCTTTTGATCACAGCCCGCCCCTCTTTGCCACATTTGGAGATGAAGGGAAGAAAAAGATACGCCACTTGGATTTTTGGGTAATCTTGACCAACGTTACGAGGCGGTAAATGCAGGCGACGGCTCTGTTAGCCTAGATGAATGCACGCCTTCGCTCGGATCTAAACCGGTTAGCTACGC
>NC_081445.1:0-15510 GCF_007210705.1 Tigriopus californicus | reverse complement strand
TCCATCACTAGCAATGTCAGCAATCTCGGTGCGAAGAACGTGGTTGATTTCTGAGAAAACCGACGAGATGACAGTTGCGCGGTCTTTCAATTTTGAAGGCTTGATTAAAAATTTGCTTGGCACTTCATTTGCATTCCTTTGACATTCATAATTATCCATACTTTAATTCATGAATTGTAAGTAATCGTTCAAAAAATTTTCATTTGCAACAACATTGAAAACTAATTTCCTCGCACACCTTATCTATTATCTTTTAATTTTAAGATAATTTCCAACATTTTATTACAGATTCCCGGTGGTAGCCGTGATGATACTGGTGCCATGTTCACTGTGGGGGTCCTGAACGCCTTTTCTCATGTGCGGATTTGCGGGCGCTTTTTCGGCTTCGTTGATGCGGCAAGCATTGTTGGAGCAGATAATAACCGAGAATCTATTTGCAGTAAGTGAAATGAGAATATTGATAGATGCCATGTTGATTACCAAATCAAGCCAAAGTGTCAAAATCATGTTTTCGTTCGTGATAGGAGTCGTTTCTGTAAAGCTGGCACGTTATTTTCCTCCTATTTTTTTATGTCAGAGTAGATATTGTTGGGTCATGACCAGCAAGCGACGCAAGTCCTTGCATTATCGATATTATGGAATCAAATTGTGTTTATAAAATTCCTTGAATCGGTGGGGTCAATCAAGGCTGAAGATGAGAACTGAATTGTGGCCTTCACTGGTACGGAAACTGATCAAGACCTTGTGTCACGTCTCCACCCGACTTTCATTGGCGGTCTTGGCGCTTGTGTTTCGTGAAGCTTTCTTTTTTACACCTTGCCACAATATTGCATCAGGAACAAATAACACCAATGATTAGTAGAAGGTGCTAGACAATTAGTTGGTTGACAATTCATTACCTTATTAGCGTCAGCCTATACAATTAACGATTAAAGATGATGTCATTGAGTAAGTTTTCAAACATCTAAGGGCATGATTTGAAACATTTTCACCGGCATCCTTGCAAGTTTCTCGCAAGATAGGTTGGATATGAAGTTATTTCGAAGTACAGGAAAAATAGTGCTCAAAAGGAGTTGCAAACTAGTAAATGGTTACAGGGCAATTTGAATCCAGCCTTTGTGACTAGCCTTCAAAGAAAGTTGGATTTGATCCAAGGTGGAATTAGGGCCTCCATTGAGACAGATCAGTTGAACAAGGAAAGTAGAGTAGCTCAGGAGGTCAGGTCGAATCCGAAGGCATTTTTCTCGTATGCAAACTCAAAGGGAGAGATGAAACACGCGGTAAGGCGGTTTTAGGTCGATGGGGAAGCCATTAGCAATGTAAAAGAAAATGACTAACATATTTGGAGATCTGTTCGTTAGTGTGCTTTCAACTCCAAAGAGTTTACAAGGAAGAGCCCATTTCCCTATGGCGAGGCTATCAATATTGGCGGGACTGGTCAAGTTGAGCGGTTAAATGATCTAGTTGTCACCGATCAAGATGCTTTAGAGGCCTCCAAGGACTTGAGTGTTTCGAGTTCTCCTAATCCAAATAGTGTGCCACCTCAGTTTCTGTTGAGATGCTCATAGATTCTTGCTCCTCGAACTTAATGCGTTGCATCTTGGATCAAGGCAAGTTTCCCTCTTCTTTGAAGCTAACTCATGTTGTTCCGATTTTCAAAGGGGGAGATAAGATACTGTAGGCCGATCTCTCTCACTATGAACATTGCGGAGGTATTTGTGAAGATCGTTGAAGTTCTTCCAGCTTGTAGCATTGCTTGAAGTCCATTTAGTCCTTCCTAATAGTAAACATTGATTCTAAGCGCATTGGAGCAAGGTGACCTGGCTGATTATGCATAATGCATATTGAACAAGAGATAGAAGGAATAGAGAATGATGAGTCGGTAGATGCAGCCTATCTCAGCTTTGCCAAGGCGGAAGGAACAGGTAGATCATGGCCTTTTAGTTCACCGGCTACATGAGATTGAGGCAAGATTTTGAACTGGTTCAGAAGTTTTATTTCTGGTAGGAAGTAATTGGCTTAGGCCGAGAGATACCTTAGTGACGTAATGATGTAGAGTTGGGCGTTCCTCAGGGATCCGTTTCAGGTCCTCTTCTTCTCATTATCTTCATGTGAGTAGTGAAGCCAGTATCTATTCCTATGCCGGTGATACAAAGTCAGTTTGCGGTAGGATCGGTCAGAATTTCGGTTGTCTGGTAGAGGTCCGAAACCAAATATGTTCTTAGGTTGCTGAGAGTAATAAGGCACTGAATAGAATGAAATTCCGCTCAGTGACCTGTGGCTCGACACCATTAGACTCTCCACTATTAGATGACGAAGGTAAGGGCATTCAGCAGATCTCGTCCACGAAGGAATTTGGTGTTGTCTTCCAAGATACGAGTAATGGAGAGTTCTACAAGCATATCCAGTTGAAAGTGGGAAAAGATTTTCAAACTTGTGGTTGGATACATCGCACATTTAAATCCAGAGATAGTATTAGAATGCTAACTCCGTACAAGTCGATTGTTCAGCCGCATCTTGAATATGCTTCGCCCTTTTCGGCTCTAATGAGTTCAGCAGGTTTGCAAAAGGTCGAGCAGGTCCAAAGATGTTTTAACAGGAACATAGAAGGTATGAGAGAGCTCTCGTACTGGGAGAGATTAGAAAGGTTGTCGACTGTACAGTTTTCAAAGAAGGTATAAGAGATACCTGATACTGTACTTTTTAGAAGAGCATCCATGAACTTTGTCCGAACCCATGCTTTTCGAGTAATTCTAGTGACCGTAGAGGCTCAGCGTGTGTCGTGAGAGCATCTCCAAGCCTTCAAGGATCCAGGCTTATTCGAACATTGAAGTACACCTTGGTTCCTCTTTTCTTTGTCGGGCCCCTTCATTGTTCAATTTGTTGCCCTTAAATATTGGTAAGCATTATGTAGGCGTTGATCCAGCAGCAGGATTTAATTCAGACTTGGACAAGTTTTTTTGACTAGAATTCCTGATCAACTTTACATTCAAGGGTGAGCTAGATCTCGCAACTCAAACTCGGTTGTCAATCAAATAATTCTTGAAGTTAAAGTCTTGAAGTGCTGAAATACCAATCCCAGTGGTGGTGAGGAAGTCCGTAGAAAAAATGCGATGAAAAAATTGTCAATTTTTGTGACATGGCGAATTGCCCTTAATACAAAATAATTTTGGGACTTTTCAGCTCAACAACGTCCATTTCGGATCATTTTCAAGACCGACGCTGATGAATTGTTGGTTGGCGATGCTGCAACTAATGAACAAAAACTATTCCCTGGTGGCATCATTGGATTTCACCTCGACTACGCTCAGCAGGACTGCTAAACCTTCGAGGCTTCATGAACAACGGAAAGATAGTAGTACTTTTAATCAATTGTGTGTTTGAACCATTCAGTTATTTCGAATAAGCAGAAGCATTCGCCCAAATTTTGTTTTGTAGTTACGCATTTGAAGAAATCTATATCAGAACTAGGTTTGAGAAGAAATTCGAGTTCTTCCGATCGGCCCGAAAGAATTTTTGGAATATGGTTAGGTTATGTTAGCGTAACCTAACCTAACCTAACCTAACCTAACCTAACCTAACCTAACCTAACCTAAGTCAAAATGGGACTTTATATCATGGGGCCCACTGTACTGAATGCGAACATCAATCCAGCAATTTTCGTAAATTTTTCTCGACCCTTTCCTTTTTGGTTAGAGGCCTCATCTTGGAATACAGACTTGTCAAGACATTGAAATTATACTGGTTCCCAATCGAGAAATCCCATTTTTGGAACAAATAACATTGGCAAAATAAAAACCTACCCAAGTCAAAAAAAAAATGGGAACCCCTTTATGTTTCCATGGGACGCCTCACTGTCTGAATGCGAGCATCGATCAAGGCAATTTTCGTAATTTTTCTTGACCCTTTCCCTTTTAGGTGAGAGCCTCATCTGCAAATGCAGACTTGTCAAGACATTGAAATTACTGTTCATTCGAGAAAATCCCGTTTTTGGAACAAATAACATAGGCAGAATACTAACCAAAGTCAAAATGGGACCTTATGTCATGGGGCCCTGTGTAATGAAGGCGAGCATATGATCCAGCAATTTTCGTAAATTTTTCTCGACCTTTCCTTTTAGGTTAGAGGCCTCACTTGGAATACAGACTTGTCAAGACATTGAAATTACTGGTCCATCGAGAATCCCATTTTTGGAACAAAATAACATTGGCATAATACTAACCAAAGTCAAAATGGGACTTTATGTCATGGGACGCACTGTGCTGAATGCGAGCATCGATCCAGCAATTTCGTAAATTTTTCTCGACCCTTCCTTTTAGGTGAGAGGCCTCATCTAGAATAAAGACTTGTCAGACATTGAAATTACTGGTTTAATCCGAGAAATCCCATTTTGGAACAAATAACATAGGCAAAATAACTAACAAAGTCAAAATGGGACTTTAATGGTCATGGGGCGCCTGTGCTGAATGCGAGCATGATCCCAGCAATTTTCGTAAATTTTCTCGACCCTTTCTGTTAGGTTAGAGGCCTCATCTGGGAAATAAGACTTTTCAAGACATTGAAATTATGGTTTTAATCGAGAAATCCCATTTTTGGAACAAATAATATAGGCAAAATACTAACCAAAGTCAATATGGGATTTATGTCATGGGACGCACTGTGCTGAATGCGAACATCAATCAGCAAATTTCGTAATTTTTCTCGACCCTTTCCTTTAGGTGAGAGTCCTCATCTAGGATACAGACTTGTCAAGACATTGAATTACTGGTTTCCATCGAGAATCCCATTTTTGAGAACAAATAACATAGGCAAAATACTAACCAAATCAATATGGGACTTTATGTCAATGGGGCGTATTGTGCTGAAATGCGAGATCCGATCCAGCAATTTTTCGTAAAATTTTTTCTCGACCCTTTCCTTTTAGGTTTGAGCTCATTCTTGGAATCAGACTGTTGTCAGACATTGAAATTAGTGGTTCCATCGAGAAATCCCATTTTTTGGAACAAATAGTAGGCAAAATTACTAACCAAAGTCAAAATGGGAACTTTATGTCATGGGGCCACTGTGCTGAATGCGAGCATCGATCCAGCAATTTTCGTAAATTTTTCTCGACCCTTTCCTTTTAGGTGAGAGGCCTCATCTTGGAATACAGACTTGTCAAAGACATTGAAATTACTGGTTCAATCGAGAAATCCCATTTTTGGAACAAATAACATAGGCAAAATACTAACACAAAGTCAATATGGGACTTTATGTCATGGGCGCACTGTGCTGAATGCGAACATCGATCCAGCAAATTTTCGTAAATTTTTCTCGACCCTTCCTTTTTAGGTGAGAGGCCTCATCTAGGAATACAGACTTGTCAAGACAATTGAAATTACTGGTTTCCATCGAGAAATCCCATTTTTGGAACAAATAACATAGGCAAAATAACTAACCAAAGTCAAAATGGGACCTTATGTCATGGGGCGTATTGTGCTGAATGCGAGCATTGATCCAGCAAATTTTGTAAATTTTTCTGACCCTTTCCTTTTAGGTGAGAGCCTCATCTAGGAATACAGACTTGTCAAGGACATTGAAATTACTGGTTCCATCGAGAAATCCCATTTTGGAAACAAATAACATAGGCAAAATACTACCAAATCAATATTGGGACTTTATGTCATGGGCGCACTGTGCTGAATGCGAGCATCGATCCAGCATTTTCGTAAATTTTTTCTCGACCTTTCTTTTTAGGTTAGAGGCTCATCTAGGAATACAGACTTGTCAAGACATTGAAATTACTTGTTCCATCGAGAATCCCATTTTTGGAACAACATAATAATCGCAAAATACTAACCAAAGTCAAAAGGGACCTTAATTCATGGAGCCCTGTGTATGAAGGCGAGCATTTGATCCAGCAATTTTCGTAAATTTTTCTCGACCCTATTTCCTTTTGGTTAGAGGCCTCATCTGGGAATACAGACTTGTCAAGACATTGAAATTATGGTTCCATCGAGAAATCCCATTTTTGAAAACAAATAACATAGGCAAAATACTAAACCAAAGTCAAAATGGGACTTTATGTCATGGGGGCCACTGTAATTGAAGGCGAGCATCCGATCCAGCAATTTTCGTAAATTTTTCTCGACCCTTTCCTTTTTAGGTTAGAGGCCTCATTTGGGAATACAGACTTGTCAAGACATTGAAATTAGCGGTTCCATATCGAGAAATTTCCATTTGGAACAAATAACATAGGCAAATAACTAAACCAAAGTCAAAATGGGACCTTTTATGTCATGGGGCCACTGTACTGAATGCGAGCAATCGATCCAGCAACTTTTCGTAAATTTTTCTCGAACCTTTCCTTTTAGGTTAAGGGCCCCATTCTGGGAATACCAGACTTGTCAAGACATTGAAATTAGTGGTTCCATCGAGAAATCCCATTTTTGGAACAAATAACATAGGCAAAATACTAACCAAAATCAAAAATGGGGACTTTATGTCATGGGGGCCACTGTACTGAATGGAGCATCGATCCACAATTTTCGTAAATTTTTTCTCGACCCTTTCCTTTTAGGTTAGAGGCCTTCATCTGGGAATACAGACTTTGTCAAGACATTGAAATTAGTGGTTCCATCGAGAAATCCCATTTTTGAACAAATAACATAGGCAAAATACTAACCAAAGTCAAAATGGGACCTTAATGTCATGGGGCCACTGTAAACTGAATGCGAGCATCGATCCAGCAAATTTTCGTAAATTTTTCTCGACCCTTTCCTTTTAAGGTTAGAGGCCTCATCCTGGGAATACAGACTTGTCAGACATTGAAATTAGTGTGTTCCATCGAGAAATCCATTTTTGGAACAACAACATAGGCAAAATACTAACCAAAGTCCAAAAATGGGACTTTATGTCATGGGGCCCACTGTACTGAATGCGAGCATCGATCCAGCAATTTTCGTAAATTTTTTCTCGACCCTTTTCTTTTAGGTTGAGGCCTCATCTGGAATACAGACTTGTCAAGAACATTGAAAATAGTGGTTCCATCGAGAAATCACATTTTTGGAACAATTAACATAGGCAAAATACTAACCAAAGTCAAAATGGGACTTTAATGTCATGGGGCCCACTGTCTGAATGCAGAGCATCGATCCAGCAATTTTCGTAAAATTTTTCTCGACCCTTTCTTTTTAGGTTAGAGCCTCATCTGGGAATACAGACTTGTCAGAACATTGAAACTTAGTGGTTCCATCGAGAAATCCAATTTTTGGAACAAATAACATGGCAAATACTAACCAAAGTCAAAATATGGGACTTTATGTCATGGGGCCCACTGTACTGAATGCGAGCATCGATCCAGCAATTTCGTAAATTTTCTCGACCCTTTCCTTTTAGTTAGAGGCCCTCATCTGGGAATACATATTTGTCAAGACATTGAAATTACTGGTTCATCGAGAAATCCCATTTTTGGAAACAAACAACATAGGCAAAATACTAACCAAAGTCAAAAATGGGACCTTATTCATGGGGGGCCCACTTACTGAATGCGAGTACGATCAGCAATTTTCGTAATTTTTTCTCGACCCCTTTCCTTTTAGGTGAGAGGCCTCATCTGGGAATACAGACTTGTCAAGACATTGAAATTAACTGGTTCCATCGAGAAATCCCATTTTTGGAACAAATAACATAGGCAAAATACTAACCAAAGTCAAAATGGGACTTTATGTCAATGGGCCACTGTACTGAATGCGAGCATCGATCCAGCAATTTTCGTAAATTTTTCTCGACCCTTTCCTTTAGGTTAGAGGCCTCATCTGGGAATACAATATTGTCAAGACATTGAAATTACTGGTTCCATCGAGAAATCCCCATTTTGGAACAAATAACATAGGCAAATACTAAACCAAAGTCAAAAAATGGGACTTTATGTTCATGGGGGCCACTGTGCTGAATGCGAACATCGAATCCAGCATTTTTCGTAATTTTTTCTCCGACCCTTTCTTTAGGTTAGAGGCCCTTCATTGGAATACAGACTTGTCAAGGACATTGGAAATTAGTGGTTCCATCGAGAAATCCCCTTTTTGGAACAAATAACATAGGCAAAATACTAACCAAAGTCAAAATGGGACTTTAAATGTCATGGGGCCCTTGTACTGAATGCGAGCATCGATCAGCAATTTTTCGTAATTTTTCTCGACCGTTCCTTTTAGGTTAGAGGCCTCATCTGGAATACAGACTGTCAAGACATTGAAATTAGTGGTTCCATCGAGAAATCCATTTTTTGGAACAAATAACATGGCAAAATACTAACCAATTCAAAATGGGACTTTATGTCATGTGGCCCACTGTTACTGAATGCGAGCATCGAATCCAGCAATTTTCGTAAATTTTTCTCGACCCTTTCCTTTTAGGTTAGAGGCCCTCATCTAGGAATAAGATTTTCAATCAACATTGAAATTACTGGTTCATCGAGAAATCCCATTTTTGGAAAAATAACATAGCAAAAATACTAATCAAAGTCAAAATGGGACCTTATGTCATGGGGCGCACTGTGCTGTTGCGAGCATCGATCCAGCAATTTTCGTAAATTTTTCTCGACCCTTTCCTTTAGGTTAGAGGCCACATCTGGGAATACAGACTTGTCAAGACATTGAAATTAGTGGTTCCATCGAGAAAATCCCATTTTGGAACAAATAACATAGGCAAAATACTAACCAAAAGTCAAAATGGGACTTTATGTCATGGGGGCCCACTGTACTGAATGCGAGCATCGATCCAGCATTTTTCGTAAATTTTTCTCAGACCCTTTCCTTTTAGGTTAGAGGCCTCATCTAGGATACAGACTTGTCAAGACATTGAAATTACTGGTTCCATCGAGAAATCCCATTTTGGAACAAAAATAACATAGCAAAATACTAACCAAAGTCAAAATGGGACTTTATTGTCATGGGGCCCACTGTACTTAATGCGAGCAATCGATCCAGCAATTTTTCGTAAATTTTTCTCGACCCTTTCCTTTAGGTTAAGAGCCTCAATCTGGGAATACAGACTTGTCAAGACATTGAAATTACTGGTTCCATCGAGAAATCCCATTTTTGGAACAAATAACATAAGGCAAAATACTAACCAAAGTCAAAATGGGACTTTATGTCATGGGCCCATGTACTGAATTGCCAGCATCGATCCAGCAAATTTTCGTAATTTTTCTCGACCCTTTTCCTTTTAGGTTAGAGGCTCATCTTGGAATACAGACTTGTCAAGACATTGAAATTAATGTTCCATCGAGAAATCCCATTTTTGGAACAAATAAACATAGGCAAAATACTAACCAAAGTCAAAATGGACTTTATTCATGGGGCCACTGTGCTGAATGCGAGCATCGATCCAGCAATTTTCGTAAATTTTCTCGACCCTTTCCTTTTAGGTTAGAGGCCTCATCTGGGAATACAGACTTGTAAACATTGAAATTAGTAGGTTCATCGAGAAATCCATTTTTGGAAACAAATAACATAGGCATAATACTACCAAAGTCCAAAATGGACTTTATGTCATGGGGGCCACTGTTTACTGAATGCGAGCATTCGATACAGCAATTTTCGTAAATTTTTCTCGACCTTTCCTTTTAGGTTAGAGGCCCCATTTGGGAATACAGACTTGTCAAGACATTGAAATTAGTGGTTCACATCGAGAAATCCCATTTTTGGAACAATAACATAGGCAAAATACTAACCAAAGTCAAAATGGACTTTATGTCATGGGGCCACTGTACTGAATGCGAACATCGATCCAGCAATTTTCGTAAATTTTTTTCGACCCTTTCTTTTGAGGTTAGAGGCCTCATCTGGAATACAGACTTGTCAAGACATTGAAATTACTGGTTCCATCGAGAAATCCCATTTTTGGAACAAATAACATAGGCAAAATACTAACCAAAGTCAAAATGGGACTTTATGTCATGGGGCCCACTGTACTGAATGCGAGCATCGATCCAGCTAATTTTCGTAAATTTTCTCGACCCTTTCCTTTTAGGTTAGAGGCTCATCTGGAAATACAGACTTGTCAAGACATTGAATTACTTGGTTCCATCGAGAAAATCCCATTTTTGGAACAAATAACATAGGCAAAATACTAACCAAAGTCAAAATGGGCTTTATGTCATGGGGCCCATGTACTGAATGCGAGCATCGAATCCAGCAAATTTTCGTAAATTTTTCTCGACCCTTTCCTTTTAGGTTAGGGCCTCATTTGGAATAACAGACTTGTCCAAGACATTGAAATTACTGGTTCCATCGAGAAATCCCATTTTTGGAACAAATAACATAGGCAACTACTAACCAAAGTCAAAATGGGACTTCATGTCATGGGGCGCACTGTGCTGAATGCGAGCATCGATCCAGCAATTTTCCGTAAATTTTTTTCGACCCTTTCCTTTTAGGTTAGAGGCCTCATCTAGGAATACAGACTTGTCAAGACATTGAAATTACTGGTTCCATCGAGAAATCCCATTTTTGGAACAAATAACATAGGCAAAATACTAAACCAAAGTCAAAATGGGACTTTATGTCATGGGGCCCACTGGTACTGAATGCGAGCATCATCCAGCAATTTTCGTAAATTTTTTCTCGACCCTTTCCTTTTAGGTTAGAAGGCCTCATCTGAAATACAGACTTGTCAAGACATTGAAATTAGTGGTTCCATCGAGAAATCCCATTTTTGGAACAAATAACATAGGCAAAATACTAACCAAAGTCAAAATGGGACTTTATGTCATGGGGCCCACTGTGCTGAATGCGAGCATCGATCCCAGCAATTTTTCGTAAATTTTTTCTCGACCCTTTCCTTTTAGGTTAGAGGCCTCATCTGGGAATACAGACTTGTCAAGACATTGAAATTACTGGTTCCATCGAGAAATCCCATTTTTGGAACAAATAACATAGGCAAAATACTAACCAAAGTCAAAATGGACTTTATGTCATGGGCCCCACTGTACTGAATGCGAGCATCGATCCAGCAATTTTCGTAATTTTTTCTCGACCCTTCCTTTTAGGTTAGAGGCCTCATCTGGGAATACAGACTTGTCAAGACATTGAAATTAGTGGTTCCATCGAGAAATCCCATTTTGGAAAAAATAACATAGGCAAAATACTAACCAAAGTCAAAATGGACTTTTATGTCATGGGGCCCACTGTACTGAATGCGAGCATCGATCCAGCATTTTTGTAAATTTTTCTCGACCCTTTCTTTTAGGTTAGAGGCCTCATCTGGAATACAATTGTCAAGACATTGAAATTACTGTTCATCGAGAAATCCCATTTTTGGAACAAATAACATAGGCAAATACTAACCAAAGTCAAAATGGACTTTATGTCATGGGGCCACTGTACTGAATGCGAGCATCGATCCAGCATTTTCGTAAATTTTTCTCGACCCTTTTCTTTTTAGGTTAGAGGCCTCATTTAGGAATACAGACTTGTCAAGACATTGAAATTACTGGTTCCATCGAGAAATCCCATTTTTGGAACAAATAAAACATAGGCAAAATACTAACCAAAGTCAAAATGGGACTCTATGTCAATGGGGCCCACTGTAACTGAATGCGAGCATTCGATCCAGCAATTTTCGTAAATTTTTTCGACCTTTCCTTTTAGGTTAGAAGCCTCATCTGGGAATACCAGACTTGTCAGAACATTGAAATTACTGGTTCCATCGAAGAAATCCCTTTTTGGAACAAATAACATAGGCAAAATACTAAACCAAAGTCAAAATGGGACTTTATGTCATGGGGCCACTGTACTGAATGCGAAGCATCGATCCAGCAATTTTCGTAATTTTTTTCGACCCTTTCCTTTTAGGTTAGAGGCCTCATCTGGGAAATACAGACTTGTCAAGACATTGAAATTAGTGGTTCCATCGAGAAATCCCATTTTTGGAACAAATAACATAGGCAAAAATCTAACCAAAGTCAAAATGGGACTTTATGTCATGGGGGCCCACTGTACTGAATGCGAGATGATCCCAGCAATTTTCGTAAATTTTTCTCCGACCCTTCTTTTAGGTTAGAGGCCCCATTTTGGGAATACAGACTTGTCAAGAACATTGAAATTAGTGGTTCCATCGAGAAATCCCATTTTGGAACAAAATAACATAGGCAAAATACTAACCAAAGTCAAATGGGACTTCATGTCATGGGGCCCACTGTACTGAATGCGAGCATCGATCCAGCAGATTTTTCGTAAATTTTTCTCGACCCTTTCTTTTAGGTTAGAGCCTCATCTGGAATACAAGACTTGTCAAGACATTGAAATTAGTGTCCATCGAGAAATCCCATTTTTGGGAACCAAATAACAATGTGCAAATAACTAACCAAAGTAAAATGGGACTTTATGTCATGGGGCCCACTGTACTGAATCGCGAGCATTCGATCCACATTTTCGTAAATTTTTCTCGACCCTTTCCTTTAGGTAGAGGCCTCATCTGGGAATACAAGACTTGTCAAGACATTGAAATTAGTGGTTCCAATCGAGAAATCCCATTTTTGGAACAAATAACATAGCAAAATACTAACCAAAGTCAAAATGGGAACTTTATGTCATGGGCCCCCACTGTACTGAATGCGAGCATCGATCCAGCAATTTTCGTAAATTTTTTCTCGACCCTTTCCTTTTAGGTTAGAGGCCTCATCTGGGAATACAGACTTGTCAAGACATTGAAATTAGTGGTTCCATCGAGAAATCCCATTTTTTGGAACAAATAAACATAGGCAAAATACTAACCAAGTCAATGGGACTTTATGTCATGGGCCCACTGTACTGAATGCCGAAGCAATCGATCATCAATTTATCCGTAAATTTTTCTCGACCCTTTCCTTTAGTTAGAGCCTCAATCTGGGAATACAGGATCTGAGATCCAAGAATTAGAAATTAGTGGTTTATCGGAAATCCCATTTTTGGACAAATACTATGGCAAATAACTAATCAAGTCAATATGGACTTTAATCTGTCATGTGCCACATTGTACTGAATGCAGAGCATCAATCCAGCAATATTTTGTAAATTTTTCTCGACTCCTTTCCTTTTAGGTTAGGGCCTATCTGGAATACATATTTGTTCATAGACATTGAAATTACTGGTTTTCCATCGAGAAAATTCCCTCCCATTTTTGGAACAAATAACATAGGCAAAATACTAACCAAAGTCCAAAATATGTCATGGGGCCCTGTACTGAATGCGAGCATTGATGCAGCAATTTTCGTAAATTTTTCTCGACCCTTTCTTTTTAGGTTAGAGGCCTCATCTGCGAATACAGACTTGTCAAGACATTGAAATTAGTGGTCCCATCGAGAAATCCCATTTTTGGAACAAATAAAGGTTAGGTTTAGGTTAGGTTTAGGTTAGGTTTGGTTAGTGTTTAGGTTAGGTTAGGTTAGGTTAGGTTAGGTTTTAGGTTTAGATTAGGTTTAGGGTTAGGTTAGGTTAGGTTAGGTTTAGGTTAGAGGTTTGGGGTGTTAGGTTAGGTTAGGTTAGGTTAGGTGGTTAGGGTTAGGTTAGGTTAGGTTAGGTTAGGTTAGGTTAGGTTAGGATTAGGTTAGGTAGGTTAGGTTAGTAGTTAGGGTTAGGTTGTTAGGTTAGAGGTTTAGGTTAGGTGGTTTGAGGTTAGGTTAGGTTAGGTTAGGTTATAGGTTGTTAGGTTAGTTAGGTTAGGTTAGGTTAGGTTGTTAGGTTAAGGTTAGTAGGTTAGGTTTAAGGTTAGTAGGTTAGGTTAGGTTTAGGTTAGGTTAGGTTTTTGTTAGTTATTATTGTTGTATGGTTTTGGAGGGTTAGGTTGGTAGTACTTAGGTTAGGTTAGGTGTTAGGTTAGGTTTAGGTTAGGTTAGGTTAGGTTAGGTTTAGGTTAGTTAGGTGGTTAGGTTAGGTTAGGTTAGGTTAGGTTAGGTTAGGTTATTAGTAGATGGTAGGTTGTATCGGTTGGTTAGGTTAGGTTAGGTGGTTAGGTTAGGTAGGTTAGTTTAGGTATTAGGTTAGGTTAGGTTAGGTAGGTTAGGTTGGTTAGGTTTAGGTTAGGTTAGGTTAGGTTAGGTTAGGTTAGGTTAGGTTAGGTTTAGTGTTAGGTTAGTTAGGTTGGTTAGGGTTGGTTAGGTTGTTAGGTTAGGTTAGGATGAGTTATTAGTAGGTTAGGTTAGGTTTAGGTTAGGTGTTAGTGGTATAGGGTTAGGGTTATTTTAGGTTATTGGTTAGGTTAGGTTTAGGGTTAGTAGGTTAGTTAGGTTAGTAGTGTTAGTAGTGTTAGGTTATAGGTTAGGTTAGGTTAGGTTAGGTTAGGTTGTTAGGTTAGTTGTTAGGTTGGTGTTAGGTAATTAGGGTTTAGTTAGGTTATTTAGGTTTGGGTAGGTAGGTTAGTTAGGTTAGGTTGGTTAGGTTAGGTTAGGTTTAGGTTAGTTTTATAGGTTTAGGGGTGTTAGGTTAGGTTAGTTAGGGTTAGGTTAGGTTTAGGTTGTAGGTTAGGTAGGTTAGGTTGTTAGGTTAGGGTTAGGTTAGGTTTAGTAAGGAGTTAGGTTAGGTTGGTGGTTAGGTTGTTAGGTTAGAGGTTAGGTTAGGTTAGGTTAGTTAGGTGGTAGGTTTAGGTGGTAGGTTAGGTTTAGGTAGTTAAGGTTAGGGTTATAGGTTAGGTTAGGGTTATTAGGTTAGGTTTAGGTTAGGGTTAGGTTTAGTAGGTTAGGTAGTTGATACGGTTTAGGTTAGGTTAGGTTTAGGTTAGGTTTGTTAGGTTTAGGTTAGGATTTAGGTTTTAGGTTTTAGTAGGTTAGGTTAGGTTAGGTTTAGGTTTAGGTGTAGGGTTAAGGTTTTAGGTATTAGGTTTTAAGGTTAGGTTAGGTTAGGTTGTTAGGTTAGGGGTTAAGGTAGTAGGTTAGAGGTTAGGTTAGGTGTAGGTTAGGTTTAGGTTTTAGGTTAGGTTAGGTTAGTGTTAGGGTTAGGTTAGGTTAGTTAGGTTAGGTTTAGGTTAGTTGTTAGGGTTGGTAGGTTAGGTTAGGTTAGGTAGTTAGGTTAGGTTTTAGGTTAGGTTAGGTTTAGGTTTTAGGGTAGGTTTAAGGTTAGGTTAGGTTAGGTTAGGTTAGTAGGGTTAGTTATGGTTGTAGTTAGGTTAGGTTGGTTGTTGAGGTAGTTAGGTTAGTTAGGTTAGAGTTAGTAGGTTAGGTTTAGGTTAGTACGGTTAGGTTTAGCGTTTAGGAGTTGTTAGGTTAGGTTAAGTGGTTGGTAGGTTTTAGGTTGTTAGGTGGTGTTTAGTTTAGGTAATAGTAGTAGGTAGTGTTAGGTTGGTTGTGTAGTTGGTGTTGTACGGTTAGGGTTAGGTTAGGTTTAGGTTGGTTAGGTTTAGGTTAGTAGGTTTAGGAATAGGGTGGTAGGTTAGGTTAGGTTAGGTAGGTTAGTAGGTTAGGTTAGGTTAGGTAGGTTATTAGGTTAGGTTAGGTTGGTAGGTGTTAGGTTAGGGTTAGGTTAGGTTAGGTTTAGGTTAGGTTTAGGTAGGTAGTTG
>NC_081444.1:16454821-16473687 GCF_007210705.1 Tigriopus californicus | reverse complement strand
CGGTGCCCTGATTAGAAGTACTCAAATGGAACCATGCATTAAATCAATTTCCCTCATAAGAACGATTGCAGGCAATAAAAGCGATTACGATCGAGAGCAACCAGTGAGACCAGGGCTATGTGTGTTAACTGTCAATAATGTCAAGGTATGATGGGCTCGTACTATGTACCCACACGGGAGGCATGCACAATGCCATACCCATAACAACTCTTTGTTTGGCTCCTATGTAGTAGCTCCTAGTTCACTTCTATTCAAATAAGCAAAATACACTCTCAGTTATTGCTTTCTGAATCCCTTGCAATATACATCTTCAATTTAAATGCTCAAGAACTTTACACAATGAAAGTTTTCCATTTTAAGGAATCAATAAAAAGAGACTCAAAACCATTTCTTCGCAGTTTTCCCACAGTTTCAAATAATTCCTCCAGTATTCAGTTGACTAATTGTGTATACGCATTACGCAGAGCAAACGTGCAAACGAGCAAATGTTGAAGCCAAAGTTTGATCTAACATACTACGAACTAATAGATAAGACCTCCTTGTCTTTAATAACTCCATATTTTTCAAGAGTGAGATGAGCTTTGTCTATTTTTTAAAATAATTTAAACATAACTGATGCTTAATTGACCTTTTTACTCGCTGTTAGTTCCTTAACGCTTCATGATTTATTTGGTGCGAGAAGAGTCTAAGTTAACGGCGAGAAATATAAAAGGTGTATTGGACAATTAGAAAGAGATTGTAGAGTTTATTTGCCGTAATCCTGTGTCTCATCTTTGAATATCAATCATAATATCAACAACTTCGCTTTGAAATGCCTATCTTGGTGTGCCATTCCAGGGCTGGGAACCATTTACTTTCGAGTTGAGCCCGGCTAAGTAGCTGCTTTCTAGTTGCCTGGCCTTTCTCTAATAGCGAGGAGAAAGGGCGTGCCGGAGCCAAAATCCATAAATTGCTCCTGCGCACAAAGCTGGCTGGAGGACAATCGCAACCCAAAAGCCATTCTTTCGAGATCTCTTTTTGACGGACCTTCAACTAGCTCAAGCAGTTTGGACCAAGTTATTGACGTTGATTAAGCCAAACTAACCATTTGCAAGTAACAAATCCATTAAAAGCGTCTCAGCGTACCCATTCATCGTTGCGCAATCCACACACGGCAAGTATCATGTTGTTGTACAATCTTCTCTGGCCTCATCTCTCACAATCTATTATTGATCCTTATTATTGTTATTGACTTGGCCTTCACATCAGTTTAGTTCATTGTTGCTGATGGATGTCAGGTGATAAAGAATAGAATTGTTCATGATAGTAAAGTTTGCAAGAGCCCATTTCAGCCTACTGAGAGCACGAACGGACCCACGAGCTAGAGACTTCAGAGGCAGCAGTAATGACTGAAAACTTGGCATTGAAAACTTCAGAAGCTCTGGAAGCAGCAGCCGCCGATCCATCGATCGACGGCGATGTTTCTGGCGGAGAATATAACGCCCCGCCAATCGAGAAGCGGCGCCGGCAAAGGCGCTGACGGACGGCAATGGCAATGGAAATCGGTCAGCGGCTGGTGGCGGCCTTTTGTGTTGGCGATGCCGATTCAGTTAATTAAATGGAGTCTGTAGCTGATACAATTTGGGGAGCAGTATTTGAAACTAATAGAACTTTATTGTTGAAAAAAGAGGCATGATTTTGGTTTCCGGGAACTTCAAAAGTAACAAAACTGATATTGATTTGACATTCACCCCATGGAAAGCGCACATGCCGGAGTCTGTGGGTCTAGAATGGTACTCCTTCCGGTTACGGGTCAAATAATTATGCTCCGAGACTAAAAGCTCTCTGACCGTCCGTACACGTTGGTCCGGGTTGAATTTCGACTTCTCTAAAAGTGAGACGGAATTGAAAAAATAAAACCCACGACTGGATCTTCTGGACATGTTCAATTAGAGACCAGCAGATCTGTGGCCAAGGTTGAGAGATTTAAACTCTCTTTCACAATAAAAGAGCAACAACAACGTTTGACCCATGGGGAATACAAGGGTCAAATAGAGGCGAAAATACCAAATGCAGAGTCCAGAAGAGAATACAAAAAAGGAACGGATTTGAACTGGGAATATGTAGAGTGGTTTTTCGTTGGTCGAATTTTGTCTTTTTTGTCTAAGACAGCCACAGGTTAGCGTATGCGTAAAAAGTCTGCATTCCCACAATCTTGAGAATGTAATTAACATTTCTAGTAAAAATAGCTTAAGAAACTAGTCGAGTGTAATTTGCACGATATTGAACCAACTTGTCAAAGTTTCTACTCGAAGCACAAACAAGGTCAGTAATAAAGAAGCAACCAAGAGTTATGTCAAACGGGGGACTCCAGCCCAAAAACAGTCACCCCTAATCTTAATATCTTTAATGCGACTCTTGCCATGTCATGGCGTAAAAATATGAAGGAAAGATGGTTATAAACATTAAACTGATTATAAAATGTATATAGAAAAATGTCAAAATGGTAAACGCAATAAAATAGTTGACAAGAGAGTGATATCACAGTGAGTTTGACTAAATTGTTTTCTGTGCACATTTGTAGCAGAGTGGGTGGGTTCAGATTGAACAGATCTTTGGTCAGCTCCATCGACGATGGCATTTATATATATGACGCCAATATTGCAGTTCATTCAAAATATTTTTGAAAGGGTCAGATTGACATTTTCCCCATAATTCACTTTAATAAAATCGGGTTTCTACACCAATCATAGACTCATATTGCGCAATCGGAATGGAACGCGACACTTTTCATTTTAAGTTGTCATTAACTTCCATCAGTGATAACTTGATGATACAAGTTACATGACAGTAACATTTCACTCCGTACATGCTATTCAGTTCGACATGCTATTGCCCAAGCAACAATTGAATAGTTCGGTACACCCCCGTTAGTACAGATATGCAAATCAAAAAACATTCTAAGGATAATGTACATTAAGCCATGTGTATCATCCTGGTGGCATTATCTGTCTCGCTTATCCTACTACGCAATCACCCGAATGCCCGATAGATGCATAACAGCAAGCATCCGCCCCACAAGATTCTGATTTATGATTGCCTAACAAGATTATTTCTGCCACCTCTCTTAATCAAACATATCTATATTCACAGTATAACTGAAAAGGAATAACTATTGTTGAGAGGGATTCGAGTCCTTAATCTGAACGTTATTGCAACAAGATTGATTAGATCCTGAAGCTCCAATGAGCCATCAAAGTCAATACGGAATAAGAGGTCTTTTGTACTGTTGCACGGCACCTACTTTAGCTTGATCAAAAGATAAATCTCGAGAAATTCGCGCAACACCTTTCAAGTTTAGTCACCACCCGTATTTGTATTTAAAGCGGCGTTAATCACTTTTCTGCCGGCTGGTCCAAGCATTAAGATCTAAATCCAAGGCTAGGGCTCTACGCACCGGATGTTGGTCCAACCCCAATAGCAGGACACTGCGAGTCTTAAGGAGGGCGAGAGCCAACAAATTTAAACAATGGTGTCCAAAGGAATAGGCGCTATAGCGTATAAATTTTTGGTTACTAATGATTAGGGAAGATGAGCGCGGTTACAACCTGTCAACAGTGATTGCAATTCTATTAAGGCCTTACCTGAGACGTCAGTACAACTGATTAAAGATTCACTCCGAAGCCAGCGGCGTATTTTCAGAATTCAATTATATGCGCCCATTTTTAACGCAAATCAGATAAACAGCCTTCTTGGCCCAATCCTGAACGTTATTGCAAATAGAGCAGCGCAGCATTCGATCACACATATAACATTTAAATCAAAAATATCAAAGATCCACGATCGTCCGACGTCACAGCAAACTTAAAAAGAGTAACCAACATCTTGCACACTCTCACTGTCATTACTGTTCTTGACACACTGACATTTGAAGCCAATTTTTGGTGATTAGCTTTATTCATGGAGTAGGATTGGCACTACAGGTGTAGAGCTACATTACTGGAGAGATTAGTTTCTGCTTGTATTATACTGTATCGCTAGTAGTTCCTCCTGTTCTTCTCCACAGAGTTCCCACTCTTTCCGGGCGATTTAAAAGAAGACATCACAGGGAGAGACGCGAATCCGTTGCTAGTGATTCCTTCCTGCGCTGCCTTCAATCTCCTCTCTCTCTCTCTGAAGCTCAAAAAGCTCGCTCGCTCAATCCGCCCGACCCCGCCCGACCGCCCGGCCGGCCGGCGCTCCATTTTTTCTCGCGCACAGGTGAGAGAGCGGCGATCCGTCCGTCCTCGTCGTCGGCATTAGGTCGAGTTCCGAACGCACCCTTGATCTAGATCGACTGCTAGCGGGAACATATTTTTCACTTTACGTACTCCCACCACAGTGCCGATCAACGGCGCCCAATAACTAAAGCTCACGTTAGGCCTCAAGTTGACAAATGATTACAAAGCTGAATTCCTTTACTATGAAATCATCATGAATGATACTCCAAAAGCTGAACTTTAATATAACCAAGGCGGCCAGGGCCCAGGATCGGATATATGTGTAATAGACTTCCCATCAATAACATTTCCCTTCCAATAGTTCTTCAACTCTTCCGGACCTACCACTCTCCAATTTTCCTCTACGGCCTCACCTTTGGCTTCCCAACTCCACCCAATCCCCTCAATACCGCCCATGCCACCTTCACCAAGTTCCTCAAACGATACCTGTGCGTGCCCCAATATGCCAACAATGCATGGACGCATTTTCTATGCGAAACCGTGCCCCTCACCATCGCGCTGGCTCAAGGTTAGTGTCCAACAGTGTTGGCAACCTGACCTTCCGGAGGTGATGTCCGGACACAAGTTATCTTTTCCGGTCAAAGACTTGCTAACACCCTATTGTCCTTGCCCGACATCCCTTCGGAGTATTGGCGGTCTCGCACCCCCTTCGTACAGTTCCCGGCCCATGCCATCAACGACGGGAGATGACAAAAGATCTGTTCAACCTGAACCACCCACACTACTTGCAATAATCAAGATTTTCATTATTCACCTGTACCTTACCGTGTCTGTACTGTCTGCTCTCACCCTCTTCACTTTTTTCATGTGCACTGAACCAAATTCTAGTCAAATTCACTGTGATATCACTCTCTAGTCCACTAGTTTTCTTTCATATTTTAACAATGTTTTGAATAAGCTTTATAAACCATATTTATATTTGATTTCACACCATGACATGACCAAGAGTCGCAATAAAGATTTTAGTTATTTACATTTTTGGCTGACAGTAATTGCATTTAATTGATTGATTTTGAATAATGTGACTTGTGACTTCCACTTCATTCCTTTGACAATCATTACAGAAGACGCCTCATCCTATTCATATGTGATGCTATTGGAAAAAACTATTGTCTATAAAAGGAAAAGTTTCTGAACCACTACTTCAAAATTGAAAGTAGTAGGAAAAAGGGAAAACGCTTGAACTTTTAATCATTAACAGAGTGGAAGTTGAATACTTATCGAAAATTTAAATGAAACAGATCATAATGAAATGTTTCAAGCTAGTGTCAAGAATTCCCAAGCTATTGCTATCAATGGTTCAAAAACCTGCTCTCCTGAACAGTCTTTCTTTAAAAGGCGAACTTGCCACGATTTCCACCAAAACTGACCATTAACATAATTTGACTTGAAGCAACTCCAAATTAAACATTTGGACACTTCCGGGAATATAAATCTAAAAAAAATTCATTGGCGTTCAAAACCGACCAAGACATACAAAAATGAAAAAGATAAATATTAGTGATGGATTAAGAATTTGCACGTATCCCACACAAATCCCAATTCATTGGGGTCAATGTTATTTTGAAGGAAGAACTTCGCGGAAAATAAGCTAGGCAAATTAACATACCCCTATTATTTATACTTTAAAAGTTGGAAATTTTCCAGACAATTTCGTTTAAAGATCGGTAGCTCTTTAAGAATAAGCCCTATTTAAGAATATGGCATGGAACATAGGATCTTTCCTCAGTCAACGAACAGAAAACTGCACTCTTTCCTAAAGTAAAGTAAAATAAAAGGCTCGAATAACGTAAATATTCTTTTCATTGCCAAACCGTCTCTCAATAAGAGCCCTTATTTGCAATGTCACATGGCCCAAAGAAAACGGGGAAGAGGCACGGTAGATGGCTACATAACTGCTCTTGCCTTGCCTTGAACGCAATTTCTTTTCCGGACATTATGTAACCCGAGGCACTAAATTGAAAATAAGATTTTGATAGAATTAGTCAAAACAACACAAAACTCATTATAATTCAATAACAAGAAATTGGCCCAATCGGCCTTTATTTGGTAGAGGCTGAATGAAAAAAGCGCCCTCTGGAGTGTAGAACGTAAAAATATATTTTCGTGCAGCGTAAGGGGGCTATTGGATCGCAATCATATTCTAATCCCAATCTAGGTTCCAGGAGCTGTGAAAAACAAGTACGATCTCGCCAATCAGGCACTTTTTTTCTGGAGCATCTATGTTTAGGTCAGAACTCTCAGCTAATGCCTTGGAGTTGCCAGGGCATTGAACCTACATAATCCCATGAAGTCCTTCGGCATGAGGCCTTGTGCACTGAATGAAAAATAGGATCAGGCAATTTTCAACAATTATAGCAACCTTTGTCTTTTTAGTTCATACCTTGTTGTGGGAAGCTGAACAGTTCTAGGGCCTTAAAAGTACAAGATCAGTTGAAAAGTGCCACATCTTGAACAAATCATAGTTGCAAATACCAATTACAGCCAAATATAAACCCTTCTGCTTGTGGTCCTATGGTGTGAATGCAAACGAGGACGAAGCAGTTTTCGAAAATTTTTAATTGACCCCTTTTTAGGATGGAACCTTGTGCCAGAGAGATAAAATACTAAGCAAAAGCATTGAAAGAAAAAAAGGGTATTATCGAATTTCCCATTTTTTGGAACAGATGTGAAAGCAAAATTCAAACTCAAAATTGAATCCTTTTGCATACGGCCCTATAAATAGTACTGATCTGAAAAGAAAAACCGGCCACCGTTGAAAAGAGCATGAAAGTGCCTATTGAAACTGACGCTCTCTAAAAAGAGAAGAAAGCAGTCCAAGAGTAATTGCAAATGCAAAAAGCTTTTACACGTTTACAACTCAAAGACAAAAGCTTAGTCCACAGTCGGCCCCTTCGAAAACAAAGACAGATCTATTCACGAACCAAAGCTTATAAGCAGATATGCGGGATGATCTTTAGTGTTTACTCTCCATTGAAGCTGCAAATATGTCAACTCACAATAACCCGATGGTTTGAGTGATTTTGATAAAATGACATTTGATGCATAAACTGCGATTTAAAGACTTGAAAGTTGCCTAGCCAGCCAGGTTCGGATGGAGTGACCAATCAACTCTGAATGTAATGCTTTAAGGTCCTGGCTCGAGTTTTTGGCCTAGAACGTATCTAACGAGATCCATACTAGACAAGGGAAATTTCTCTCGTTCTCTTAAAGTGGCACAGGTAAACCTTTATACAAGCACGGGTGACAAAGCTTCAGAAGCTTAATCAAGGGGGTGACTGGGGCGACTCATCTGTGCGAAATAAAGACCTGTCAAGCCATTGAAAATAGTGGTTCCGTCGAGAAATCTCATTTTTGGAACATATAACATAGGTAAAATACTAACCAAAGTCAAATTCCAACAATATGTCATGGGCCCTTTTACTGAATACGAGCATTGATGCAGCAAGTTTCGTAAATTCTCACCCTCCCTTCTTTTTAGGTCAGAGATCCAATTTGCGAATAGAGACTTTGTCAAGACATTGAATTAGTGGTTCCATCGAGAAATCTCATTTTGGAATATATAAACATAGGTAAAATACAACCAAAGTCAAATTCCAAACAATATGTCTCATTGGGCCCTTGTTTACTAAATGCGGGCATTGATGCACAAGTTTTCGTAGATTTTTCTCGACTCTTTCTTTTAGGTCAGAGGCGTCATCTGCGAATACAGACTTGTCAAGACATTGAAATTAGTGGTTCCATCGAGAAATCCCATTTATGAACAATTAACACAGGCAAAAATACTAACCAAAGTCAAAATTCCAACAATATGTCATTTGGCCCTTGTACTAAATGCGAGCATTGATTGCAGCAAGTTTCGAAGATTTTTCTCGACTCTTTCTTTTTAGGTCCAGAGGCGTCATCTGCGAATACAGACTTGTCAAGACATTGAAATTTAGTGGTTCCATCGAGAAATCTCATTTTTGGAATATATAACATAGGTAAAATACTAACCAAAGTCAAATTTCGAACAATATGTCATTGGGCCCTTTGTACTAAATGCGAGCATTGATGCAGCAAGTTTCGTATTTTTTCTCGACTCTTTCTTTTTAGGTGAGAGCCTCATCTGGCGACACAGACTTGTCAAGACATTGAAATTATGTGGTTCCATCGAGAAATCCCATTTTTGGAACAAATAAACATGGGCAAAAAATACTAACCAAAGTCAAATTCCAACAATAGTCATTGGGCCCTTTGTACTAAATGCGAGCATTGATGCAGCAATTTCATGAATTTTCTCGACCCTTTCTTTTTAGGTTAGAGGCCTCATCGGCGAATGCAGACTTGTTCAAGACATTGAAATTATGGCTTCCATCGAGAAATCCATTTTTGGAACATATTAACTTCAGGCTCCAAAATACTTAACAAAGTCAAATTCCAACAATAATGTCATGGGCCCTTTGTACTGAATGGCGAGCGTTGGATTGCCAGCAAGTTTTCGTAAATTTTTCTCGACTCTTCCTTTTTAGGTTAGAGGTCTCATCTGCGAATAGAGGACTGTCCAAACATTGAAATTAATGGTTCACGAGAGAAATTCCATTTTGGAACATATAACACAGGCAAAATACTAAGCCAAAGTCAAAATTTCCAACAATATGTCATTGGGCCCTGTCCTAAATGCGAGCATTGATGCAGCAAGTTTCATAAATTTTTCTCGACCCTTTCTTTTGGTTAGAGTCCTATCAGGCGAATACAGGACTTGCAAAAACAAAAAAACATAAAAAAAAAAAAAAAAAAAAAAAAAAAAAAAAAAAAAACCAAAAAAATGACATTGAAATTAGTGGTTCCATCGAGAAAATCCATTTTTGGAAACATTATAACACAGGCCAAAATACTACAAAAAGTCAAATCCAACAATATGTCATTGGGGCCTTTTGTCACCTAAATTGCGAGCATTGATGCAGCAAGTTTCCGTAGACTTTTTCGGCTCTTTCTTCTATGGTCAGAGGCTTTCATTCTGCGTATACAGACTTGTTCAAGACATTTATGAAATTAGTGGTTCCATCGAGAAATCTCATTATGGAATATATCAACATAGGTAAAATACTAACCAAAGTCAAATTCGACACAATATGTATTGGGCCTCTTGTACTAAATGCGCGCATTGAGTGCAGCAAAGTATTTCGTAACTTTTTTTATTTTTCTCGACTCTTTCCTTTATACTGTGAGAGGCCTCAATCGCGAACACAAACTGTCAAAGACATTTGAAATAGTGGTTCCATCGAGATAAATCCCATTTTTGGAACATATAACATGGGCAAATATCTAACCCAAAGTCAAATCCATACAATATGTCATTGGGCCTTTGTACTAAATGCGAGCATTGACTGCAGCAAGTTTTCGTAATTTTTTCTCGAATTTTCTTTTTAGGTGGAGGCCCTCATCTGCGAACACTTAACCTTGTGTCAAGACATTGAAATTAGTTGGTTCCATCGTGAAAATCCCATTTTTGGAACATAATAACATGGGCAAATACTAACCAAGTCAAATCTCCAACCAATATGTCTGCGGGCCCTTTGTATTAATTTGCGAGCACTGATGCAGAAAGTGTTCGTAAATTTCTCGACCCTTTCTTATTAGGTTAGAGGCCTCAATCTGCGAATACAAACTTGTCAAGACATTCGAAATTCAGTGGTTCCATCTAGAAATCTCATTTTTTTGGACATATAACACAGGCCAATATAACCAAAGTCAAATTCACAAACCAATATGTCATGGGCCCTTTGTACTGAATGCGGCATTGATGCAGCACAGTTTCGTAATATTTTTTTTTCGACTCTTCTTTTTAGTGTCAGAAGATCCAAAATTTGCGAATAGAGACTTGTTCAGACATCTGAATTAATGGTTCCATCGAGAATCTCATTTTAGGAACATAGCCTATGACATAGGAAAATACTAACCAAGTCAAATTCCAACATATGTCTATTGGGGCCCTTTGTAACTAAATTGCATTGCGATTATTGATGCAGCAAAGTGTTCGTAAATTTTTCTCGACCCTTCCTTTATAGGTAGAGGGCTCATCTGCGATAAAGACTCAAAGACATAAAATTAGTGGTTTCCATCGAGAAATCCCATTTTTTGGAACATATGACATTAGCAAATATACTAAGCCAAAGTCAAATTCCAAACAAATGTCATGGGGCCCTTGTACCTGAATGCGAGCATTGATGCAGCAAGTTTTCTAGTAAATTTTATCAGACTCTTTTACTTTTCTAGAACCAGAAGTTCCAAATTGCGAATAAGACTTGTCAAGACATTGAAATTTAAATTGGTTCCATCCGAAGAAATCCCATTTATGGAAACATATAAAACATAGGCAAAATACTAACCAAAGTCCAAATTCCAACAATAACCGTTAAAATGGAAAACTCTTCCACCTTAGTTTTGTAAAGTTCTTGAGCATTTAAATTGAAGATGTATATTAGCAAAGGGATTCAGAAAGCAATAACTGAGAGTGTATTTTGCTTATTTGAATAGAAGTGGACTAGGAGCTACTACATAGGAGCCAAACAAAGAGTTGTTATGGCGTATGGCATTGTGCATGCCTCCCGTGTGGGTACATAGTACGAGCCCATCATACCTTGACATTATTGACAGTTAACACACATAGCCCTGGTCTCACTTGCTGCTCTCGATCGTAATCGCTTTTATTGCCTGCAATCGTTCTTATGAGGGAAATTTGATTTAATGCATGGTTCCATTTGAGTACTTCTAATCAGGGGCACCGGCAATGTTTGAGCAAACGGAACAAATGAAATTTGTTTTTCTCCCTGCATAGAGCATTGAGAGCAAATCTGACCTTGAGGCTTTCTATCGGATATTGCCATTGATATTCTTATCGAAGGTTCCGTAAAACAGGCCTCTCAAGTATTGGCGAAAGAGTTTCCTTTTGCATCTTAATCGATGCCTAGAAGATGACGAGAAATATGATTTGAACTGAATCGAAATTCACTCGCTAGATTTTGAGCACTCGAGTAAACGGATTGTGGCAATTGATTTTTTCGTCAAGTTTTCGATGCATTGACGCAAAGCAAGTGACTACACACCTACCTGGGTTATGCTTCATATTTTCTTCAACTTGAGAGTTCAAGGTGTTTAATCAGTAATACTGTGCGCAAAAAGTGGTTATTCATTCTACTGTCAAAGTTTGCTTTCTTAAGTGTTTTGGGAGTAGCCTCCGGAAGAAAAAAGGATCGATATTGACGATTGTTACATTTTGACTTGGAAAGAAAACGTATAACTTTTGCGGTCCATATGTCCATATTTAAAGTTGAATTTGTATTCATCAGTGAGTATTTATTTGGAAAAGGCATATCTGAACGGCGACTTGCTCGACTTTCACATGAGTGTGTTGTTGTTTCAGCACAATTTGAAGCGATAGTTCATATTTATTGAAACCGCATTTCAAGGACCACATGCCTTTTCAGTGCTATGATACTTTATACGAACACTTTCTGGGAGATTGTTTGGCCAGTTGGCTAAACGCCCTTTCTTTCTGATAGGCCTCCTGCGCTACGCAATATATGACTTACGTTTTGCACTTCAGAGGGCGCTCTGCCGAGTTTAGCCTCAAGCAAATCTTTGCCGATTCCTCTTTATGGAAATAAAAAGCGTTTGAGTTATGTTTGGCTAATTTTATGAAAATCTGATGTATAATTAGTGACGTAGGTCACATACTGTGCGGGAAAGGCAAAGCGTTCATGACCTGTTACCAATAGTTTATTGAGCAGTGTCCCATGTTTTTTCTACATCTTCTTGGGGCTGCCTGACGTTGACGTTGCCCAATGCCAAGGAGCTTAAAGCCTCACAAAAGGTGTCTATTGTTCCGCGTCAACTGATTCTTCTGTATATTTTGTGACTTCATTTCAGTCTTTGCTTTAGAGGAGGTTGGTCCAATGCATGGAAATATTATGTGCATATTTCAGTGCTTGAAACCGCTCTGATTTGATTCTTTCTTTGGACTTCACCCGACTTTGACAAGCACATGTCGCAGTCCAACAAGCATGTACCATTTGATTTGCGAGGGCCAACGTATCAATAAAAGAGCCAACCACTCAAAAACTGGCATCGAAGTCATACGAATGTTTTTTTCCACCTCCAAGGAAATAGCCAATGATTCGTTCGTTCTTGTTCTATCAAGATCTCAAAACAAGCTCTCGTTGGCCGACGAGGTTCATGTTTAACATAATGAGAGGGCGTGTGTGTATTCGTAAAAGTGTGATTTTTTTTCTTTACGACGATCGGAGGTACATTTCCCAAGTGTTGAATGAACTGGTTATAGATGGCTGGCTTTGACAGGAGTGAGCAATAAAGTGCAAATTATGAGCATTTCTCACAGCACCCTTTGGACAGATATTGTACGTACTCACTTAGTAACTCCCACAAAGGGCGGGGTTGGGCTGGTCAGTCCAGTCAGTCAGTCAGTCAGACAATTGTGGTGGAAGTCGCTCGACATGCAATCCCATCAATTCAAACCAGCCCCTTCAACGTACAGTTTGAATGTAAAACACTTTTCAACCGATTCTCGCCACGCATAAATGACATTATCCATCAACGAATACCCTGATTCAAGCTTCTTTCGATATTACCGAGCCTCCAAATATGTTTGAGGAGTGCTGCACTTAATAAATATCATTGACCTGATTGGATGGGCATTAAGGAATCGACATTGCACCAAAGTGCAAGATGACAGAAAATCTTCGAACTATGATTAATCACGGACGAAATTTGTTCTCGAGTGCCCATTAAAAGAAACGTAAAGCTTGCACAATTTTTCTATAAAGGTATCTATATCACTTCCGAGTAAACAACACAAAAGCATGATTAATCATTAGCAATAAAGCCGACATCAACAAACGGGTCGGCTCACACCGAAAGGATTTCGCGTACTAAAAATATGATTCCTTCATCAATAGTTTTCAAATCACTGGTAGTCTTCATGCCCTCAGTATGAACTCATTCTTCACATCAAAAGTGTACCAATTTTGCTCATTTGACTGTTTCCGCCTATCTTTTGATCAGGATGAAAAAAACGATCACAGTAGTATCACCGCACCCGCACCGCCCCATGAGCTTGCACATTGTTTTGCTTCAAATTCCACATCAGCTCTATAATCAAGGTTTACTCAGTTTCGCCAATTTTGATTTGTTGGTGGATCATATATTCGATGAATCTGTCGTTAAATAAAATAAATACGTTTTTGGTCTTGAACAACTGACCGGGGATTCCATTCCCATTAACGGCCAAGAAGTCTGCAAAAATTGACGTGGTGGCGAAATGTGGGGGGGGGGGTTCTCCAAGATGAAAGTTAATGTCGACCTATCAATTAGTTGAAAGTCCTCATTTGATAGATTCCTTTCTCTGGGGTTGGCGCCACTTGAGTGACCTTGTCTTGTATGAACGTGATGAAAATTGACCACGAAATCGATGTTGGCCACTGACTGAACCGTTTATATCAAATGTGTCTGTAGATTTGATATGCTATCGTTAGGTATCTGGCCCATCAAAAATTACTTCCTGCATGTTTTTGGTCATGTTTTCCATTAGCATACCTCTGTCCCATCATTTATCATGGACAGTCTGAGAGTAATACGTAGTGCAACATGAATATTATATACGACGCAAGGCTCATGCCCAGCCTACGTGTGTATAGGAGTGCCATGATTATGCACCAAACAAGACGAGGGAGAAGGCAGCTTATTTGGTAGTGAAGCAAGAGGATTATTGATTGTTTTCTTCATGATCTGCTCACTAACAACCCGTCATTCCATTGTGTTCGTGGGTGATGGGCAAACCTGCCTAGTTGGCGATATCCTACGGTTTCACTCTGAACAGTTCATTCAGTCAGTCAGCCACTCCGTCAGTCAGCTCTCTTCATTTCTTTTTTTCTTACTCTATTACATTTCCTCCGCTCTACACTTGTCCAAGGTCACAAATCGGATGGATTCTGGTTTTGGGATCGATTGTTGACTTTGTACACGAGCACGGATCGTTCATGCGATCATTGTTCGACCTTATATCTCCAAATTAATGAAAATTGTATGAGTCCCATCTGTTGCTCATCAAATCATAGATAACGTTCTCATAGCTCCAAGGTAGCCCTTGGTCGAGGATGAGAATCTGTAAAATGTCCCATTCTTGTTTTGAGCATGGCTGAGAATTGGAGTAGTTCTAGTTTTATGTTTACAAACACATGGATCTTTCGAGCATTTTTTTCGAGACGTCCCACAATCCCTTTTTGTTCTTCAGGTAGTAGACTGGCTTGAACCTCTTGTTACATTCGATTAAATCACTTTGACGCCGGTCGAGATCGTGTAATTATTGGGCAATTTCTAGGCTATTTATCACACCCAAACTGACGTTGGATGCGCTGGAGGTGGTTGGTTCTGGCCGAGCCCCGTCAACTCCTCAAGTACACGTACGTTCCCAAGGCATTTGGCCGTTGCACGTTTGCGCCCTTTTATAATAGTAAACACTTACGTTGAAGCTGTACCAGAAGAATTGTTCTATCTACTTTTTGTTGTTATGATCCTTAACAGCATTATGACCATGATTAGATTATTATTATTGTTGCCGGATCAAGGGCAGGGAAAAAGCACTTCAGCTTTGAACATCATAAATCGCCAAAGTGAAACAATGCGCGGGCATTATGATTACGATACTGTAATAAGCCGGGTCTTATCGGGAAGGCTGCTTGCCTTCGAACGACACATTATTCTTGGGTTGGAACGTTCTTCCTTGTTCATCCGCATCACGGTGAGTTATGAGAGCACTTTCGTCTCAAATAAGGAGGTGCAACCAGCCAACCTCCAGCCTCTCTAGATATAGAACCAAAATGTATAATTGTCTATTGTTTGCTCAGACCAACACCCCACTCCCTCACTCTCGTATTGCTCCTTTCCTTCGCAGTATGCTCTCCTTGTGCAATAAAAAGCTCAGAGCCATCGACGAATGAGCCCAGTCATACTGTGCCAGCCGAAGTATTGAGTCCAATTCATCTTCTCATAATTCACTCCCCAACTTGATTCGGAGGTTGAAAGAGAGCTATTTGGTTGGAAGGCGACGACCTGGATGATGATGATGAGCTATAATCACCGCCAACTTGGTGGTGATGGTTGTTGTTGCTCTGTGTTGTTGTTGTTGTGTTCTTGATTCTCTTATGGACCCTGGAAGGCCGCTCGAGGAAAATCATGTGAAGCCATCTGTTGGACTAAAAACAAATCATTCTTGAGAATTGCCCTGGTTTCTGAGCTAAATTGTTTACAAATAGATAGGTTAATGTATTCAATTGCTGAATACGAATGACGAATATATGAATTTGCGAGATGATCTACGGAACAGCCTTATTCAAAGTTCTGAATAAGGAAAGACGATTAATGATGGTTCAACCACTTGGAGAGCAGTACAAGTACCATGTTGTTGGATTGGTGGTATCCTCCTCTCTCTCTGAGCTGTGGGCTAACTAAGTAACTCCTTGAAATGAGTGGTACAACCAACATCATCGTTTGAGGAGACGCACGACGGGCTCTTCCCAATAAGTAAGCCCGTCAGTCCGTGCATTATGCTGATGATTATTGTCATGCTCAGCCAGAGCTCGATTCCAAATATGGTCGAAGTCAAATGATTGCTTGCGTGGATCCCCTGCTCTGACCTGGTCTGGTTTGGCTTAGCTTAGTCATCTTGATGGTCGAAGCTTCCTCTACATATACTAGTAGGTGTGTAGTGCTTAGACTCCTTTTTTCCATTGGGACACTCAACGGAGGCCACTCCCGGACTAAGTACAATTTGTCAATCCAAGAGCTCGATTACGGACAGTCTCCCTCAAGGGCTGAGCCTGGCTTTGGCTTCTCTTCCATTCCGAATTCAAATGTCTTGACTAAATGAGATTGTTGAACAACAACCTCAACAACATTCTCATCACCTACAACATATCTAGTCAATCGTCGATCGTCGATCCGGATACATTGGCAGAATAACGTACAACCTATATTTACTAGACCAAGTTAAGCTCTAATTCTGATATTGAAGTCATCGACTGCAAGCAGAGTATGGGGTTTTCTCACGAGGATAATCTATTGGACATTTCTATTGGGATTTTTCATTCTAAATCAAACCTCACCTGAGCAATAAGGGAATGTCCAATTCGTCATTTGGATTACAAACCACATTTTTTCAAGAACACTTGGAACACTGAAATCATGTCCCCTCTTTCCACAGTGTCTTTCTTTGTCTTACGATATAGTAGCGACCATGGATGATGAACCTCAGTTGAACCAAGATGGGTAGCATTCCTTGGGTAATTGAAAGTCTGGGATGTGTTTCTCCTCCAGGTGTCATTTCAGAACAATCATCATCTGATATTAATCGTGAGCTAATGTAGTAAGTGGGATACGAGACACATACTGTATAGTACGTAGATGGCTCGTCTTCATCTGTATGTTGTGTTTCGTGGCGTCAAACAATTCTTCTGGCATCACTTTGTAGAAAATTATTGACCGCTCGTCGACCACGGTCTATCGGTCCGTATATCTCAATTTTCCAAATGCTACTACTCCTTCAATCTCAAACACATTCCCTTCAATACACGTTCCTGGTCTATAAACGGTAGATCGTATATGATGACTTTGGCTGGGTCTTGAAACTCCTAATTTGTGGCTTGCCTATGCTGTTTTCTGACTTCTGTCTTCCGTCTCCTCCTGTCTCCAGTCTCCTGTCTTGTGGTCCGGTATGAGCTATGGATTATCTGTATCTCAGACCAATGGCCATATGTTGATCATTCTCATAACTCCGTGCAATTGCACGAAGTCGAAGTCGAAACAATTGCTTGAGTGAAAGGGCTATAACAACGAAACACACGGTAGGTAGCAAGATCATGTCGAAACCGGCTGAAAGAGTCGAGAGAAACGGGACAGATCATGAAAGGTGCCCCACCATGGGGTTGATCACCACCTGGGGGATCTTGAATCAAACGTTAATGATACAAGAGCCACCACCTCTGGTAATTCAGCATCGCTCCCTACGACCTCGTCCGACATCGTCCGACATCGTACATTTTTCGAATCGCTACCTGCCATTATTAGCCAGCCCTTTCAATTCTCTTTGGACTCCTGCGCGAGAAATTTCAATCTCCCTGGATGCGACTTGGTGGCAAAGTGGCAATCAGTGCTTCCGAAACACGGCGATCTTGAACACTCGACGCATGTAGGTATGCTTGAGGTTGAAATAGGTATTAGTAATGGTCTCTTCAGATCCATGTGTAATGAAAATGCGAGCCATTCATCATGTCTGTTGCACAAGCAAGAATCAATTTCCCCACATACTCCATCACTTCTCATTTGTCTGGATGAGGAGACATGACAGATTCATTATCAAGACCACTTGACCGATGGCCCAATGAATATGTTTTCTTACTTGAGCTCATTTTTCCTCGTGCAGGATGATATTTGTCACACTGTTTGACAAACCCATTGAAATGAACTGTTCGAGTTGGTGGTGCCTAGTAGTACGTAGTACTAGCAATCTCATCCGTCCGGTCTTTTCCGAGCACTTACGTACATACCAGTACATAGTAGATTGGATAGTTAGAAAGTGATGGGAGCATTGCAGTTGAATAGTTGAGGGTGTTTGACAATACATTTTGGAAACAACGCTTTCGTGAATCGTGGCTCTCAGCGTCCGTCTTGATGTTTCTCTCGTTATAATTCCTCTCTTGACAATGTGACGAGGAGTAGTAGTAGGAGTAGGAGGATCGAAGAGGAGTAGTGCCTTCATGGGTTTACCCGATCTTGGAGTAGAGGGGATTAGTTTACACTGAATTTGATGTCGTGGTCGTCGGTGGTGTGTCAACTGCGCCTTGTGGAAGCAAGGAAGCAAGTTGACATCCAGATTGTGAGGACTAGACGTGACAAGCAGAACGGACGAAGGAAACCTAAGAAGAAGAAAAAGAAGAAGACGAAAAAGGAGATGAAGAAGAAGAAAGAACACAATCCTCGGGCAGAGACACGTACAGTGTACAGTAGTGAGTGCATACTTTATACGGAGTTATGAACGAAGACAAGAACAAGAAGCTTCCAAATTGCTCCACTTTTCCTTGAGTTTTTTCATGCCGAAGGGAGGATGAAATTGATCCTTTGAGAGCTTGGCCCGGTGCCTCACATTTTCAACCCCATGCAAACGATCGAAAGGGATCAGATTCCAATGTCCACCGTCAATAATTATGTACTACTTACACATCGAGATTGGGTCAAAATCGGTGGCTTATGTTCATTTATGATATCTATCATATCTACGCGTATATGATTGCATAAGTCTTCACATCAGTTCTGAAGTGGTGGTTGGTTCGTTCTTCCGCTTCAGGGAAGACTTCTCGAAGGGCCTCAAAACGCGAAGTTGTACGTACTACAGTTTTTCCCTGGTCTACGTGCCTTGGTTTGACTTCGGCGTTGTTTCTAGATCTTAACACTGGCACTTCAACTTGACTTGTAAGAGTGTCAGTCGACAACGTAACCCACCAATCAGTTTGCGTTTTGAAACGATGATTCAGATGATTTTTGAGATGGGGTGGT
>NC_081444.1:16439722-16454785 GCF_007210705.1 Tigriopus californicus | reverse complement strand
GCGTTTTGAAACGATGATTCAGATGATTTTTGAGATGGGGTGGTACTTATCCAAATGACGAAGGAAATGACGAGGGAAAATTCACAATGGGGCAGTCATATTTCATGAAGGACCCCATTGAACCACCGCAAAGCACCATTGTCTTTCTCCTTGGATAGCTACGACATTCTGTAGTCTTTCGAAGCGATGCATGTTAACAACAATCCAATCCAAGGCAATGATACTCATCGTGTTGATTGGAGATCATCGCCTAATAAGGACCTTCACTCAATATCGAGTTGGCTGTGTTCAATCCGACGCGCCTTTTCTAGCAAACACACATAAATACACTTCAGAGGAACCGTTGTGTTGTAGGAGGAGTAAATAGGCAGTGGCCACAATGGCTACGAGGTGGTACTAGGAACATCTCTGACTACCAAAAGCCATTCAAGTGGAATGGTAGTCATCCGGTGAGAGCAGATTTACAAGATCGCACCTCATCCATTGCCGTCAAGCGGTGAGTGAATCACTTAGCGTACTTGCGGTTGAAAAAAATGGGACTTATGGCACGTCCGTTGTAAGCCCATATCTCTAGAAGTCCGTGGTTGGATGAATGAAAAAACTCCTACTCATTAGTGTTTTTCCTCACTTAAAATACGACAGTGGAGTAATCTTATCCAATATCATCAAAACTCCATTCGCAGTCCCAAGTCACATGTTGTTGGGGAGAAGGAACAGAGATCGGTGTGACATTATAATTGCTGTGGTATGATTAATTGATTAATCTACTTAAATGGTTCATGCTTGGGGCACTTCAACAAGACATCGAGGGAGGTGGGGTACCTATTGCACCGACGATATATTTCATGGCTGATTAATGTGTGGCCCGGGTTCATCTTTGGTAATTACAATTTGGCACTTTTCCATTGCAGGTATTGGTTGATGCCTCGCCAAGAGAGCGTTTCTCCGAAGACCTCCGATCCAACAAGTGATTACCGTCAAAGTGGAATCGAGGGGCTCCAGGGCCACCATCTGCGCCTAGTTTGTGCCATTTTTGTTGCCTTCACTACCACGACTACCATTGCTATAGCTCCTGCAACTCCCTCGTCTTCTTCTTCCTCTTATGGCTTCGATTGGCTCTCGTCGTCCGGATTCTCATCCATTGCCTCTGCCAAAGAGGAATCCTGTGAACGCCAAGCCAAGAAATGGTCTTGTTGTAGCGAGTGATTGGCTTCCAATTAGAGCCCATTGTACGGATCAAGGCTACCAGAACGACAACCATAATGTTTGTGTTGAAAGGGAGAAAAGAGGCAAGAGAAAAGACACATTGACATTGGAGGCTCTCACTAAAAATGAAGAGGATGAGGAGACTGATGTTACTCGACTAACGCCACCAATTCAGCGGCGACTCATTCACAATGAAGAGAAGGCAGTAAATCATCTCCCTGAGAGTGGATATCCGCCATTCCGAGGTGTCAGACTCGATCACTTGCCACGACAACATATACAACAGTCACACGCTACCATAGATATGCAGATGACAATGCGGTTGATGGCGATGAAAATGAAGAGGAGGAGGAAGTGTGAATCACCCTCATCCGATGATTCTACCCCCACCAATACCACCCCACGGGCACCTTTCAGCCAGCTACGTCAATTGAGCCACGCAAAGGATGGACAAAGGTCAAATGAGCGCTACATTCATTTGTACCACTCTTCCTTGGCCTTACGGAAGGCCAAAGCGTTTGGGAAGCCGAAGGAGAGGGAAGAGGAGGTGGAGGAGGAGGAAGAGGAGGAGAAGAAAGAAGAAGACCCCGATGCTGTGAGGGCACAGAGCTCAGGGAGGAGATACCTCCCCGAAAGAGGTAGTTCGTGTTCGTCAAGTCTTTCGACTCATCAAAGAATTCTTCAGCGGAAGCGTCGAAAGAGGCGTTACGCCCTCATGATGGGACACCCCCCTTCACTTGGGTGTGAAGATTTCAGTGACTCAAGAGATGTAGCCCAAAACCCTATGGCTGATATGAAGCACAATCGAAGTGATAACGTGATTGACCACAGGGAGGAAGTCATTCACTCCAAAAGCTTGCCCTCGATATCCGACCAGTGCCACTTGTCTCAACCACACGCCGACTGGCTTCCTCGCCACACATCGTTCAACACGCCAGAGGACTCACTTCCGAAGCATTGCAAAGGAACTGAGAGTGGCGTTGGGAGCGCCTCTTCTTGCTCCTCTGTCCGCACTTCACTCTCTTTTCCTTCGAATGCGATGAATCCGTGTTATGGGTCACAACAGCCTTGGAAGGCCAACACTCTCGCATGTTCTGAAAAAGGACGAGGTTCATCTGGACTCAGCCAGAAAAGGCCGGCCAGAGCTGAGTTGAGGCATTTAGAGACGAATCCCTTTCACCCTTACTACCAATTGCAGGAGGACTACCATCATCATCCCTCAGATGCCACCCGACCAACCTCAGGCGTGTCTCAACACGCTTGCTCCTCGTCAAGACTGAGTTCTCACTTTGGGAGTACGGTTGAGCTAAAAGAGCCGCAAAACAATGGCCAAGGACCAAACGAAATTAGCCTCCTCACCAGCGGCAGTGCCGCTCACAAGTTCCACGAGGCTCTGGGTCTGGTTGATGAATCCAAATCTGGTAAAGCTTGTTGTTCCATTCCCGCTTACAGCAATATTACAACTATTGCTACTGCTACTGCTTTTGCTGCTCCTTTTTCTCCTTCTATCGTTATGACGAGCTCTACTACCCAAAGAATGTCCTCTTCCTCCATTACCACATTGCCATCCAAGACTTCGCTTACCTCTAAACATAACGAAGTGGCTTCTTGGGGACGACACGAGAATTCTCAAAACTCCAGTAGTCCTTCCGTGCCAGATGAGGAATTGAGTTCCCTGTTGCAGAACTACTACTTAGACGAATCAAGCTCATTGAGGCCGGTGTCTGGTTCCACTCATCACCACGCACCGCCACACCAACAGCTAATTAGACCAACTGAAGACAACCACTCCTATAGCTCGAGCCTTTCAGAGGATTGCCCCAGTGGCCCGGGCAAGAACCGTTCTTTGAACTTTGAAAACTGTCAAAAGCGTACAAGTGATAATGTCATAACATCTCATCCTCATTTGGTTGGAACGACGGCGGCTTTCACCAATTATCCCCATTTCAACCAGCCAAAGACAACCATATCCAAAGGCTCCCGAGAAACTTCTTCGGTGGTCTGGACCAGTGAATTAATTCCAAGTTTGCCCGCCTGTGAAAACAGACCACAAACGATTAGAGACAACCAAGTTTCATCAGACAAACAAGCCAGAAGCCTCGAAGACGGCTCTCACCGCCACCAACAACAGCACCACCGACGCCCGTGCTTGCTTCCACATCCAACAGATCCTTCTGAAAATGCTGTTGTGAACGAGCCCACTAGAGCCCTTTGCTCCCAACCTAGTATCACACATCTGGAAGTGGAACGTCTTAGTTTGTCTCAACAATCCGTGCTGGAAGTGTCGCCACTAAGTCACGTATCAATTGATTCCGGATACGAAGGGCCCACCGATTCGCCATTTCAAAGGGTGTCTGCCTCACCTTCGACTTGGCCACCAGGCCAGCATCATCAGTACGTGTATTTGGATCCAAATGACCAGGGATGCGAAAAAGTAGCCCAAGAGCATCCCGATCTTCTACAAACCGGGGAGGTGATGATACCGGGGAGTGACGAGGATATGGGTTCGTTTCTTCCGGAAGATCCCTTACCATCGTTTGGCGAGGGTTCTTGTCAGACCGAAGAGGATATATCGGACTTGGTGGACCAGGTTCTCAACTCAATTGGCGATGTATCCTCGTCCATATCTCACGAAACTTCCCATCCCACACTGGCGGATGAGTCAGGTGAAACGACTTCAGGGACAAACCCGCATGGTTCTTCTGGCCCTGAGCAGATTGTTTGTGAGTTGAATTCGAGACCATGTCAAGCTGATTCCAACAGAATAGATATAAAAGCTGTAGGCAGTCCATCATACCTGTCAGTGAGAACTTCCAACACATCTCTTTCCACCGGAAAACTTGGCTCACCTTCGCCTTTGGAAGCCTCCTCCCGCATTACCTCACCCAACTTAGAGGCTGGAAATGGAACGAATTTCTGTTGCCGCCCCCATCAACATCAACACCATTGTCACCCATATCACCGAAAAGTCACAGGGTAAGTGGTAACTTGATTTTGAACTGACGCTCACGCCCTCCCAAAACTATCATTAGGATGAACTATCAATGGATGAAGCTAGCTGAGATGACGCTACGGTAGATGTCAATTTTCACTAGCTTTCTTATGCACTCACTGCCTGCCGGATCTAAAGTAGTTGGCTACCTTCAACGTGCTCTACCTCGACTCAGTTGCTCCATATTGCATGTACGTAAACATCACATCCAGTAAAGTGCACCATCCCCGTTAACAAACGTGGATGTGGCCAGCTGAGTTTTGGCTCTTAAAATGGAGGCACCACCCACGTGTGCCTTCTAAGAGACCAAGAGACCTAGCTTGCTTTCTAGCTCGGGTCGAACATTTTAATCACGTCACTCAGGATTCTAAAAGAGCTGTCAAGCAGAGTTCGAGGCGAACAAAAGAGATCAGTGGGTGCGATCTCCTATTGCTCTATTCATACATATCCACGCACCCGTCTTGATGAATCAACCCGTCATAATTGTCTCAAAAATTCACATCCATCCCAAGATATGAGAACTCGATCACTTTCATCGTAGACTTGGCGCTCACGATTCGTTCTACGACATGTTCGTAGTGTACGCATGACTAAGTTTTTTGGAATGGCATCATCGCACTCCAAATGAATGCGCCCATGCTACACTTGTTCAAATAGGAATTAATTGCTTGAGCGTAGGGTTCACTGAAATGGAATGTTAATGGACCTCTCTGCGGTTTAGCTCGGTTGGTGCTCCATCGACAGGATGTACGGTAAGTAGAAGGCACATAACATAGCGGGTGTGACATTCCACCTAATGCAGTCGTTTTGTCAATATAGGGGTGACATCTTTCCATAGGAGCGTTGAGCTGGTTGGGTAGTGCCCGGTTCCCAACCCTTGGTTGTTGCGTCTCATTTGATCTCTTTGACTCCACGTAAAAGAAATCGAAAATGAACACGCTTCTTTTTTTATTTAGAAGCTTGTTACGGTGTGCGTTCTTGAACTAAGCTCTGATTGGTTTCTATGCCCTAAAGACGTGTCCAGCACTAATTATATTCATGACCAAATTCAAATCCATGATCAGGGCCAACCAATGTTTCCCGTTTCCAAAAATAGATTCTATTCAGTAGCTTAGTTCAGCCACAGAGACGAAAATGCTGATGATGCCTGTGCCGTTGATGATTCATTATTCACCCCAGTTAAAAGCCTGATTCCGAGAGGCAATAGTAGGCAGTCGTAGCATTATTACTCACTCCCATTTAAGTGACGATCATTAATTACACTTTTATGGTAGTCAAGGAGAAGCAGGCAAAATCTCATTTGAGCACGTGATTTCAGATGCTTCTATGAACAGTTTTGGTCCATTTTCGAGTACTAATCAAGTGCTCTTCATTGTACTGTATGATGCTCGAAATTGCGAGATAGTTCATCATAAGGGACTTGAGAAAAGAACGAAATTTCGACTAAGTTAGAGCGTTTCCCGGTGCGGTTTATCTCATTGACTAGAAATTAGAAATATAATCGGAGCATTGCATAAAGAAGATAGATACATCCTATTGCAATGCAAAGAACGTTGATCCAAAGTGGAAACAGAAAAAAAACGAAGAGAATGTGGTGGTGCTTTTTCTCCACGGTTAGGCCTGACGATCAAGACTGATAAGATGAAAGCGACTAGCACACGCTCCTCGATCGACGACCCACACCAATACCGCGTCCATCCATCCCACCTGTATGCCATACTTACCTGCGAGTGTTTTGTCTTCACCCGTGGCGCCCCAAATTTATTCATTATGGATTAATAATGCTACTCCTCTGATCTCATCAATAAATTCTCTTTGAGCTTTGGGGAAGAAGAAGAAGCGACGACGGATCGAGCTCGGGTCTATCATGGAGAGTCAAAAGGCATGAGGCTCGTCGAACTTGACGCGTCATGTCGAACGATCCTTCGTCATGCTCGTCGGTTATGCTGCCTTGGATCTTGGCTTGTCTAAGGAATGTTTTAGTTATTGCTCTCTCCTCTCGTTTATGCGATCGATCTCGCTATAGGTTTATATTCGTCATCATGGTGATCTCGAGCTAGCTCCTGGTGCCATCATGACCTTTGGGATTTCCATTTTAAAGCACCATTTCTAACCCTCGTTCGTTCTATCGACCTCTCGACATGTTTCCATTCAACACGGACATGGTAATCAGATCTGGGAGACGTCCTAAGCAGAAGCAGCAGATGTAGTAGACGCACCTTCTTGTTGAAGTTCAGTTGGGGTGATGCTTCTCACTGGTCTTCCAACATCGCCGAAAAGTCATTTCGAATAATAAAACCATTTGCATGACTTCAAAGGGCAGCGATAGCACGGGTCAGAAAGAAAATGAGATCTTAAAAAAAAGAAAACAAAATCAAACTCGTTTTCCAATCTCCTTTTTGGTTTGGCTTTCCATTGCTTCATCAAAGTGAAACGTTGGCTCAGCAGCAATCCTGCTTTCGATGTTTTGGACTAAATGTGAGATCGATTTAAAACGACCTCAACCGAATAGGTACGATTGCCGGAAAGAATCAAATGATATGATTAATTGAAAGGTTACTACTCTATGGTCAGCACTACCACTTCTCCTTTTCGGTTTTTGGGGATTTCTTTTCGGAACCGCTTCGCTTTCATTTCACGACTTTTTTTCTATATGATTACAAGATGGATGGATCACAAGCTAGTTCAAATCAATTTCAGATGCTCAGTTTTGGTCGTGCGGGAGCACTAGCGATTTTTCTTTGGGATTGGTAAATTAGCCAAGTGGATTGTGACACCCCAACATAAATTGCTAGTTGATTTGGAGTCAATCCCTTTGGTCCCTTCCTAAGACCATTAGGCTTGGTCCCAAGTTTTGGGTGTACTATATACATTCAGTACGACAACGCAATGTGGTTATCCCATTGCAATTCTCGGCTAATGGAGAAAATGGCTTCGGAAGCCGGAACCACATTTGTGGGTCTGGACCATCATGGTCCCCCATGTACATGGAATACATGAACAGCAGTTCACTTAGTGCGTTCGTTATGCATTACAGGACGCAGACCTACGAGTACATAGGAGCAAAGACCCTTGCTTCCATTATTGAATGGTCAACTTAAACGATCCCAAGCACAAACAAGACATCTTGCTTTCATTTGTCACATTTTATGTCCACGTGCTACCACATATCAATGTGATAAAAATGATGACTGTGTCAATGATATTGAAATCTTCGGAATCACCAATCGTGGTCCAGAGCTTGACTCTTGTGTTGGTAGGCAAGGCAGCATGAAAACCACAATTCATTTCGTAGAGTGGATTCATCACAGTTCATGAAACGATGATCCTCAGAGATGATTCGGGTAATTTGATGATGTCCGATCAAATCGAGCGAGAGAAAAGAAAGAAGGAAAGAAAGAAAGAAAGGAGAGAGAGAGAGAGATCGACCGAAAATAAATGGATTCCATGATTGGCTTCAACTTCAACTCATCCCATTCCTTGGGTGACTGAATGGATACTACGAGAAGGCAGACACGCAGGCTCCTGGCTCGTTCCGGAGTCAGAAATGGAGAAAAAACATTTCATCGCTCCTCCACCGGAATTTCTTTGTCTACTTCTTGAGGCGCTTACTTTATCTATTGCCTCCATCGAACTACCTTTTTTCCTCGAGGGTCATTTCCTCGGACCAACAATCCATAGATCGGACGGATCCTTCGTTCGAAGCGTTCGCTCGTTCATGCTTTCTTTCTTTCTTTCTTTCTTTCTTTCTTTCTCGTATTGAATTGCGACCAATGAGGATGATGTTCCTCATTAATCTCCCTTATCCAATGGAGGAGTTAATCCCCAATTAATCCATGTTCGAAATGAAAGTGCTGGCTGTCAATCTCGTCAGGATGAAAGAAGGGGCACAGACAAGAAGATGGCCAAATGGAGAGGGGCCGCATAGAACCGAATATTGAATCAGGACGACTAAGATGAAAGAATCTAGCGGGCGACAGAGTCACATCCCAAAGAAGGACACTACGATCACTACTCGGCATATTGACAAGTTAATTTGACCGACTGAGCTCAACTCTCCTTGAGAGGATCAGACTTGATACTGGAGGAGAATAACCCCTTCGTGGACAAGTGTTCTGATTTAGGCCGAGAATGTTACACAGAATTGGTCCATTTTATTGGCAGTCCTGTTTTAAAGGAAAACCAACTCGTTGGCGTAGATCTTGGCATTGGTCATTTTCATGAATATGATTGTGCATGCATCATTTCTTCTCTCATTCATGATGAATGAATGAATGCATGTCATGTACATTGCTTAAGAAAGACAAAGAAAACCATGAATGAGGAAATCCAATAAAGGAAATGTCTCTGGAAAGTTAATTCTTTGGCTCATGTGTCAAAAAGCCACCGATTGACACGGTTGTCAGCGCTGGATGTGCCAAATCTACTAGACATCAAGTCATTGGGAATACAAAAAAAGAAAACCATTAACACAAACACTGCTACCCTGGACGCCTGATAAAGCTTCGCATGGTAAACTTTTGTGGAGGTAAAAACAGCCCAAAGAAGCTTTTTGAGACCTGCATGATATTGGGCATGCTTAATGACACTTTGACACGTCAATTTTTGGGCACCAACAATCAAACACCACGAAGACTTGGTGTCATTTATCTTAGTCATCTGATAAGGGGTCCACTCGGTGCAAACCTGCTATCTATCTATGCTGCACCAGCTGGCCTGGATCATCACGACTTCTTCGCTCGAAATGAGGTGGCATCAATTTGAATATCAATTTTCCAAACCCATTAGAGGGTCTCCACAAACAGGGAAAGTTTCTCATTCTGGCCTGTCAGGGGGAAAGAGGACCATGGACATATACCAAGGGCAACTGAGCACACTTGATCATTGAGAGCTTACCCCACTTTTCGAAGAGCAAATATTGATCAAGCTTGCCCTGGACAACCACTAAACAATTCATTGGTATAAAAGAGAGGCGGAGAGCAAATTGGGGCATCGTCGACTTTTTTGTTAAGAAAAAAACAGGGAAAGACCACATTGTTCGGTAAATCAATGATTTACTTTAAATGACCACCAAGGAATTAGCTATTATCATTCCACCCTTCAGAGACAATTTTTCTCTTTCCAGGGAAAATCTTCACCCATGCACCTCCTCCTTTACGGCGTGTTCTTCATCTTCATTCGAGGAGGCACTGGAATCCAATTCAAATCAATGGACGAACTCACATCGGTCCATCGAGGATGACAGGAAGCATTGCATTGAAAGTGGCGATCCGACTCAAAAACACCAATCCCCCTCCGGATTCGCCTCTTCAGACTCTTCTTCGTTAATGACTTGTCAACAACATCACCTCCAACCAATTACCAATGTGACTGCTGCTCAGCTAACACCATCACCATCCCTATCACCGCCACCGCTACCACCACCACCATCACCATCACCACCACCACCACCATCTTTATCGTCGTCTTCCTCCTCGTGTTGTTCAAGCGAACCCACCACATCTTGTGCACATTCTTCTCGAACGACTCTCTCGTTCCAAAGAGAAGAAGCAAGACTCCGGAGTCCTGAAAAAACAGGACAACAAGTGAAGCCAGTCTTGGTGGACGGACCGAGATTCGTCCCAGAAACAGCCACTTCAGAAAGTCAATATTGGAATAGTGGCAATTTTACACAGAGTAATGGAACAGAAGGAGAGGGAACAAAAAACTTTTTCCAACTCGACAACTACAGTGAGAAGACGAATGAAGAGAAGCGGAAAGGCCAGGCCATTCATGTTCGATCACCTGAGACCCCCAATTCGTTCTCACTTTCCTCGTCTTCGTCTTTGGGTTCAACCATATGGGGCACACATAACAGCAGCCCCATCAACGGAGGTGTGTCGGCACCGCCTTTGGCCAAGCGACCAAGGCGAACTGTGGGTGTGGTTGAACCCATTCGAATCACGCCCAACATTCAAGCTCCAACGGTCCCAGCTTCGAGCCAACCCGGGGCCCTTCTTAGGGGCTATGTCAATGCGAATGATTCAGGTGACAAGCTCATGCTCGATGCCGAAAGCGGAAGGAAGAACCTGCGATCCAAACCATGGAATGTCCCAAGCGTGAAGTTAAGTCCCCTTTCTATTAAGACCAATTCCTCACATCCATCGACAACGGAAAAACTGCCCTCCTTCCTGGAGCGAGAACAACAGATCTCAGAGCAACAGCAGCAGCAGCAGCAGCAGCAGCAGCACCTCTCAGGGCCAAGGCGAAACTTTTTCTCGAGAGTTGGGAACAACGAGTTGTGCAATGAAATTTATCAACTCTACTCTCAACATGGACCCCAAAGGGACACAATGATAAAGGAGAGAAGGGGAAGTCTATTACCAAGAGAGGAGAGCCGAGAAAGAAAGAGTAGCCGATGTAGAAGTAAAAGAAGAACAAGGAAGGAAAGGCACGCTCTTTCAATAGCAACAACAACCACACCAACCAATGCCACGACTTCGAGTAGCAATAGTAATAGTAGCAGTAGTCGTTGTAGTACTACATTACCCAATGAAGATAATGTGAACCCTCGAGAGGGGGAATCACTCACAGATGGATATCGCATCACCCAAAAGTTACCTCGCTACTTCAAACGGGCCCTGCTTCGCTCACGTGGAACGGAAGGCAAGCACAGCTTAATACCCCTGAAAAAGATGGGTCATTTAGAAAGTTTGGAAGAGGAGACAGAACTTTCTGGCGAGGATTCAAATTCATACCTGACTGAAACCTCGGTTCAAATGAGAAAAGACAACTCACTAAAGACTTCCTCGAGGGCCACCACCAATGATCTTACTTTTGATTCTGCTGTTCCTGCCATTACATCTACTGCCTCCTCGGGTGGTGCTTTGGCTTTGGCTGTGGCCTCTAGTTCTTTACAAACGAGGGATCAAATTTCTCAGAAAAGCAAAGCCACCAGATTCCTTCCAGATGAACAATCCCGGGCCGTTGCTCGTGTTGATAGAAGTGGAAGCAGTTGTTCGTCATCCTCGGACTTCATGGCTTGGTCCAGCGAAGCCACCGAAGATGATGAGGACGGAGAAGGCGAAGCCGAAGTGGACGAAGCGAATGCAGCCCACTACCACGCTCATTCCCAACGACAAGAAGCAATTGTGCTTGATGGCGAACCCATCCAGGATGAGGTGCCCAGGCTGAGTGGCCATGAGCGTAGTAACTTGAGAAGAGGTAAACATTCCATTCATGGCCCACCTTCCTCGTCTTCATCATCGTCGACCAAAACCTATTCTGGAGCTAATTTGAATGTTTCCACAGGTCAACGTTATGACGGGCTTGAACGGGGACGGGGAGGAGAAAGAACAATATTTAATGATTCGGGGGATGAAATGGAAACCGACGGAGGCTCAGAGGGCAAACATCACCACCCGGACAATAATCGAGGGGCAGATGAAGCCCTTCAAATGTGTTGGACTAGCCGAGACATAAGGTCGACGAGGTCTCAGGGAAAAATGGAGCCTGCTTATGTGGGTAAATATAGTAACAAGATCCCTAACAATTCCGATCCTGAAGAGGGCAGATCTGAGAGCCGTCTTCAGCTTTTTGGGCCAGCAGCCAAGAGGGGTCCTCAGGTCTTACCCCAACAGCAGCAGCAGCAGCAACAACAACAACAACAACAATATTTCTACCCTCCTCATCACCACCACAATCAGGAGCATCAGCATCAACAACAACCCAATGCCAGAGGAAAAACCATGCAACCACCATCAGTCCCATCGTCACCCAAAACGACTACGACATCAGCTCCAACATCAACAGCGTGTCAAATTACGAGCCAAACCCAGGGAAACCTTTGTAACCCCACCTATCATCAAGTGGAGGAAGAGGAGAGAGAGAGGGAAACTGAAGGGAAAGATCGAAGTGCTGCGGCAGGGGAAATCCAAGACAACCTGAGACTTGGGCATAATCTAATGGTGCCCGAAGAACCAAATAGTCTGAAATTGAATTCATCTTCAACCATAGCCACCTCGTCGTCCTCTAGCCCATCTAGTGCTCGTTCTCCTCGCGGGTCCTCTCCATTTTTATCATTATTATCTGATGGGAGTACAAAAGCTCAGAGCGTGTGGCCAAAGCAGGAGGGTGCAATGATGGCATCAGGTTACCCGCAGGGGGTATTTTCCACCACCTTAAATGCGACTCGAACCAAGAGACGTAATGGGACACATCGGAGAAAGAGGCTCCCAGGGAAGAGCACCAAAGATAGCACTCAGAATACCATTAATGGAGGGAGTGGCATTAACCATGGACGACGTTCTGGTGTTGACGAATTCACAAATAAGTCAATTAGCGCGAGGACTCCAACGGACTTGGCCGCCGGGAAAATGCAACAGCAAATACAGCAACAACGACGACAACAACGGCAACAACAACAACAACGACAACTCTGCCATCCCAAGTATCAGCATCAAGATCCACAGCCCAGCATTTCGCACGAGTTGGAAACGAAGACTGATACCATCAATGAACTTCATCTCCGGAGGGTAATGTCCTCTCATTTCAGCCCAGATCCGGTCGAAAATGAGCTCGTGCCCAAGGATGGTGTTCTCAAACTGAGGCCGTTATCACAACTGGCCTCAAGGAAACAACCACAAAAGCCCTTTGATGATGACGACCTGTCGAGCGCTGTGCGAGACAATGCGGTCGTGTCACCTGATCTGCGAACGAGTTTCACTCACGGCTCGGACGTGAAGTGGTTGTATTGCTCATCCAGTGGATGCTCGTTCTGGACCCGCAAACCTGACCGCATGCTCCGTCACACCCAATGTCATGTACCCGACGCTCGGTACTACCGATGTCCTGATTGTAGCTCGAAGTTCTACTCGTTGGCCAAATTGCTGAAACATGATCGCAAGGTTCATACAGGCATGAAGGATTACGAGTGTCGGGTGTGCGAGGCTGAAGTCACCGACATCATTGTTCATATGAAGGTGAGCACGAATTATTGAACGCCTATTAACTGGTCCTCTTCATGCTGCATGCAGGAGCTACCTACGACTCTATTTGGTTAAGTTGCGTTCATGAGGAATGAGCTGAAAGAGGGGAGTTTAAGAGAGTGCAGTCAGTACAGGGATTGCATTAGAGTGAAGAGATTGAATGAAGAGGAAAGGGGTTGTTGATTGCTTAAATGAAACATATACAGGGTGCAGGGTGCGTGGTATGCGACGTTACACTTTCAATAAAAATCCAAGGATTGATCCTGCTTTAAAATCCTCAACAAATGGCAATGAAACTCGAGTTATGGATGTATTTGGAGGTGCACCATATAATCGATTCAATTTAACTTCTATCGGTATTTCAATAACTTATCCAAGACGAGGCCGGAATCGGCCAACAATTTCAAAGTCTTTGAAAGTGTAACGCCACTTGCCTCGCACCCTGTATATGCTAAATCTGGGTTCCCACGTTCTAGAATCTACATGAAATAATGCAAGGATTGAAAGGTGACTCGGTAGAGGCCAATTGTCTTTTCAAGTAGCACATTAAGAGCAGCTATATTAGCTTTAGAAAGAAAAAAAACAGGTAGGCATATCAGAGCAAAAAGTAAGTTTTAGTTCATTTCAAATAAATGGGCAAGTGAAAAAGCTACGAATGAAGAAGAGTCAATAATCCTTTCACCAACCAAATCACTTTTCCCAAATACGCTGATTTCTCAATGTTCAATATGCCAGCAGAAGCCTGGCTTGGTGTTTACCAAGACGAGTAACAACCATATATTAGAACATTGACAAAGCAACCTCTTCTTTACATTTCTTTAAAAAAAACTCTGGTTATGTAAGGAATGGATTAGGAAGAACGAAATGTATGATGGAGACCTCTGCTCTGGCGGGCAGTTGTACACTTCTATCACATTGGATCGCTATTAAGGTACTGACTTTTTTTTGAAACGATAAATTAGAAACAAGGTTCACGAATTCACATGCCAAATTTCAGCATGTTCGGGGCTTTCGTTGACAAGTAAAAGACAATTGACATTGGTATTGTCTTTGGACTATCGTAAACCATTGGAAGAAAAATTGACACCACTATCGTGGGCTCGTAGATACTAGCATTGCTTGTAGTGTATCCTGAACGGCCCTCAGTTCAACAAAAATCAGTCAATCCTTTTCTTCTAAAAATCCTTAAGCTTTGAATTGCCACACGCAAAGCTGGTGAAATAGTAAGCGCATTGGCTTGGCTGAAGCCGGAAGTAATTCCCCCTCCTAGAGCTTATACAACATCTACGTATTTATGCCGTCATCATTGAATGGATATCTCAATCGTCCCAAAACTAGTCAGCTCATTCCTAGGCAGTGTCATTGCCCTTTTTGTCTCTTAAGGGCGAGGTTATCGTATGCATTTCTTTTTAATTGACTTCTCTTTCTCTTCTCTTTGTTTTGGGTTTATAGGTTCACAAGACCGAAAAGGACTTTATCTGCAACGTGTGCAATATGCGGTTTCGTCATAAGAACTCGCTAATCCGTCACATGTGTCAGCATACAGGGGAAAGACCTAATCGCTGCGTGATGTGCGAGGCTGCTTTCGTGTCTCTCAATAGACTCAAGGACCACATCCGAAAGATACATCCGAATTCCGTGGCAGCCCATGGGCTCAATATGCTACAAGGCCAAGAGCACCAGACTCAAAAGAAATCGGGTTCAGATGACGAGACTCAGAACGCAGTGGCTTCTATTAACCAATCGGGAGACATATGTTCCGGGATCCTCCAAGATATGGACCCGTCACATGGCACCATAAAGGCCGAAGATGATTCAGTTGAGAGGGAAATTGAAATCGAAATCATCGATGAGACATCAAGTGGGGCCAAGAGCTCGTGCACAGTCAAAGAACAAAGT
>NC_081444.1:16422743-16439671 GCF_007210705.1 Tigriopus californicus | reverse complement strand
CTGTCCACGAACGTACAGTAGATGCGGCTTTTAGAGTTTCACTTATCTTATTACCCAACTACTTCTTGCCAGATTTGAAATCGTACCAGAGTTGATTATTAACAATGCCGCTCAAGACAAAAATAAAAAATGAAATTTCAAATAAGCCGCTGACAAGTTCATTTGTTCATTGTGAATCTCTCGGCCAGAAATAGGGAGCAGTTAGCTAGTCGTTGGTGGTTTAGCGGAAACTTTTTTGAAGTTTAGTGAGCATGGGGGCGCCCTCAGAAAACTTCCAATACCACACGTACAGAAGTAAATTTGAAAGGAAGTTAGTTTTAGGTTGGTTGTGAAAAAGCAAGGCAGGTCTAAATTCTAGTTTCTGCTGAACTCATTCTTTTCTGAATATACATGGAGCGAGCCATTGTTCAATCCGATACATTCTTGGAATATTTGGTCCATTTAAAAAGGTCAATCGTGTTCATTACCGGCAAAACCTCGAGTGGAGGTGAAGACCGAGAGACACGGCGAGTCAATGAGATTCATGGACATCATCCCTTTTGATGGGCACAAGTCATCTCCGCATCCAAAGATGGTGATTATGATTGGAGGTTCGTGTTGCTGCTAAGATGACCACATCAGTGTGAACGTAATGCCTTCTTTCAAAGAGACCATTGACGCCACAAAACCTTGTGTGTGCGCGTTTGTGTTCAGTCTTTGGAACTACCGTTCGTTCACCAAAATCTAAATGCTTAGAATGAGATGGGAGGGGCAGGCTTTTGTAGCTATCATGCATAATCTGACTCGCATTAAAGTAAAGTGAAATGGGGAAAGACAGGAGGACGGGGAGAGAGGATTCGGAAATTCGGCCTCTTCAATCACATGGAAGTCAACTTTGGCTGTTATTATCGTATGAAAAGAATGGTGGTAAAAATACATCAACCTTAAAATTGTAATACCATCGATTACTAAAAAGCATGCAACCTTGGAATTTCGCGTAAATGTGGCCTTGACAAGACATTTCTAAATTAGAATGTGCTCTGATTAAGTCACTCCCGTTCTTTTTTTTCCAAGTCTTTGACCCAAGACTAATGCAACTCTAAAAATGGTTCCACGCCAACTCAAACCGTCTACCAAATTGACCCAGGATAGCTCGACTCAAAAAGCAACTTGATCCAATGCATACTCGACCCAACTAAGAACTCAGCCCATTGGACAACTCGACCCAATGAACCAAATGACCAAAACAACTTCATCCAATGAATTACCCGATTTAATGAACATATCGACTCAGAGGACAATTCGACCCAACGGACAACTCAACCTAATGGACAACTTGACCCAACAAGTAATTTGACTTATAGGACAACTCTACGCAATGGATGGCTCAGCCCAGTTCATATTCAATTTGATGGACCACTCGACCCAAGGGAAAACTTGAACTAGGGGAAATCTCAAAGTGGTTAAAACAAAGCAAAACATATCTTCGTCAATGATTAATATTTGTAAGAAGATTAAAGCTTGCAGAGCTATCTATATTATGTGGATTATGTGCATCTATGTTATGCACGGGGATATCAATGGAGACAATGACAGAATGAACTAACTTGCTTTGGAAAAAAAGGTGAACACTTTTCACAAGCTAAAGCTAAGTCAGGCATGTTGAGTAAAAACTCAATTGTTGAGTAAAAACTCAATTTTTGTTTCAAAAATGATTTTTTATCAAATATGTACTTGGTTTTTGTACTGGGTTAAACCAATCACTGGACTGACTGGACTGACGTCCTTATCAGGTTGAGTTGTCCTGTATCGGTTTGTGTTGGGTCGGATGGTCGGATCAAAGTAGGAAGCAGGCCAATTTGAAGGGAACACATTGGACATGAACACATTAGACACCTAGCATCAAGCTATACACAAACTCAAAGACTGCTTTGATTGATCGGATAATCGGGCACAAACCTTTGCATTTTGTGAAATTAACCTTATAAATGATGCGCAATATCACAAAAAGTTTGTTCATGTTTAAAACATTGCCTGCTTCATACCAATTTTTAAAACATTTCATTGTCTGTACCAGATATACCAGCAGCATCGTACAACAAAGATGGGATGTTCAGAAGAGGAAAAAAACAAAAGTATTTTGTCAAATATCTTCACCCTAACTCAATAACACCTCTTGATCAGTGGTCATTGATATCATGCATATTCTCGCACTTCAAGTTTATGACTGGATTCAACTTTGATGTGCTCTCGGATGGGTTTCAAATGTCGTAGGGAAGAGCACTTCTTTTTATGTCAAGAGGCTTTCTCAAACTTGGTGAGCAGGATAGGCAGTGGGCAAGTCAACTTTTTTACGACAGTCTGTGGGGACTTTACATGGAAAGGTGACAAATTCATTGTCACAGCTTGACAGACAATGTCTAGCGGGTCAATAAACCTCTCTGTTAAAGTGAGGATCACATGGTTCGTATGGCGCTGATAGACGGTCAATTTCATGGTTGTGAGGAGCCTGTCCTATCTACATATATGCAGAAAGCAGCGGACACAATTTGGTATCAGACAACATGGGTGCTGTTGTTGCGCCAGTCGTTGTTGTTCGTGCTGTTGTTGCTGCTGCTGCTGCTGCTGCTATTGTCGGTCGTTGTTTTACTGATGTTTTATGAGCCAACTTGTCCGATTATGTTGGTTGATTGTGCTTCACAGGTGACAAGTTTATGCCCTGACCTGGTCGGAGGGACGAAAGTAAAAAAAGGTCACTTTTCTTCTTCTATGTAGGTAGTGTAAGAAGGTACCCTGTTTTGTGTTGTCAACCATTGGGAGTATGCTGAACACTTCTTCGTAGAGATTAGATTCATCGGTTCCAAATTCATCCTCCTGACTATAATTGACTAAATTGCATATCAAGATTGAAAGCTTCCAACGACCTTTGTTTTTTCTTAGGCTATCAATCACGAAGAACCAAGGGTTTTATTCAAGATGCTAACACATATCATAGAGTACCATCTGCTCTATTTCCAGTGCGTTTAGTGTTATTCGCACACGTTGTGCTTGTGGGTCAGACAAGTCATCTTTGATGATTGCGAACTAAGTCAATCTTTCCTCGAGGATCTTTAGTTCCTTTGCCCTAAATCTGACCTGTCTTTCTCACCCGATCCTACATCAGGGTGGGATACTTTCAAATACGCAATGCGTTCATTCGTAGATGGGTTCGTTCCCACTACTACAGACTGGCCAGTTACCTCCGATACAAAACTGGAACTGTTGCTACTAAGCCGCCTCAAAGGACAACAGTAACAACAACAGTGCGACACCTCGTTTCTTGCTTGTTTTTCCATCGTAATATTGAGCGAGCCCGTCCAGAACTTTAGTCGAATTCGACCGACCACGAACTGTTTTGTCACCCCTGGCTCCCGCTGATGGGAACCCAAAACAAGACCACAATATGGGTGAAGTCGTTGGGTGTCCGTATTATCGGGCATCTGAATCAACAAATTCGACAACTTCACCGAACAAGTGTAAATACACACTAAGTAGGACGAGGGCTCAGGCTCATTTGTCTTTCTCTAGAAATTTATAGTAGGGTACATGCTCAGGAGAGGCACCTAACAGAGAACGACGGACGTACGACCGGAACAAGTCAAATGAAGGCAATTCAAGGCTAAGATGTTGTTGTTCAATTATAAAGATTGATTCGCAAAACAAAACAAAAAAAAATGAGCCCAAACCCTTCTCTGGAATTTTCACCAATTCTAGAATTGATGACAGTATCTGATTAAGCAATTGAAAACCATTACGAAACATGAGGGTTCAACCTATGTGTACGAAACAATATATGTCGTAACAAGCTCAACGTGAGGTGGCTCATTTGGTTCGTTTTAGTCACATTCCTCATTCAGGCTTCGATGTTGACAAGGCGCCAAAAATAGATGTAATGAAACTTACCAATGGTATGCTTGACTAAGCTGGTACCAAAAGGACTCTTTATTGAGGCCCATATCTTTCTGCAAGCTGTTTTGCTTTGAGGAAGCATTGAAAGGCGGAGCATGTTGCTTACTTGTCTGTCTGTTGGTAAACATCTCATCATTTCTTTGAAGTATCTTACTGTCAATAGTTCCGAGAACTTAGCATGTACTTCATTGTTCCCATTGAGGATGAAATACTTCAAAAGGAGTCTGGTGATGGTGGTGGTCAATTGATAATGCCTTTGTTGTGCCAGAGCATCAAATTGGTTTTCTTTTGTGCCCACTGAGTTGTCAAAGCTCAGTGGTGGGTTGTGCATTGACGAGTCATTGGTCTCTCTGCCCATTGGTCTATTGTCCATTACTTCCAAGATGTTCGTTCGATCGAGTTGTGTGAAAGAAAAGAAGATAAGATACCAATTTAATCATCAGGCAACAACAGCTTATTACCAATCCGCTACATTCGAATGCCTGGACTTTGCCTTGGGTAATAACGCTGATGTTTTGGTGACAATTGTTTCATTCAGCTGTATAATCAAACGATATAAATCTAACTTTAACCACCTCAAATTAAATAGGACACCATCGTTGTCGACGTTCCTATCACAATAAAGGCGAAGAATTTCATACCAACTAAATCCAACGATGACTGCCATTTCTAGCTCTTTCTTTTTAGATATAATTTGCTTATAGATTTTCGAGGAAGTCAAAACAAGCGAGACAAGTGTATATGCAACCATCTAGCTCGTTATGGATCAACATTTTCTCAAATATTTTTATAAGAAATGAATTTGAATTGATATGTTGTCACAAATGTTGTGTGTTGGCCCTTGGCCCTACCTCTAACGCCATACAAACCTATACTCTTTTATCATCTAACTGATGTTTGAGTGGTTAAATCAATAAACAATAAATCATGGTGATAACTCTGAAACATCCACCGTTCAGAAGTCAAGAAAGTCGGAATACTTACCACGCACGGAGATGTGGTGAGCATCATAAAGGGCCAATTTTGTTTGCGCCCTACATAAGTACCGTACGTAGTACAACACATAAGCTGCATACAGTTGATGTTCGTTCGACTGCTCGGACAATTGTGTTCCAGTTCCGGTGAGTAACTTTGAATCAAGGGGGGTTTGTATGCGAGAACGAAACTCGACTACAAGTCTATCTTTCAGCTTTTGCCTATCCGTGATCCAAAAATGATTGCTCAACCATCGTTCTGGGTAGTTGGCTAGCAGCATTGATTTGGGGAGGAAAATACGAAAAACAGCCCATCAAAAATAGACGCTAACAATAGGGCGTCAATGAGGCGACACATTTGGGCAGATTGTTCTCCATTTTTAACACATATTGTGGCCATATACTGTACATATGGAAAGTAATGTGTGTTACCTCTTTGAAATGAGACTGGAGGCAAGTTGTAAGAGAGCAATTCTTGATTCTTTCAGATGTAAAGAAAAGGTCGAAGAAAGGTGACTCATGCACGAGGAAACCGATTTATTCATTCAAATCAATTGCTACTTTTGTGCAAGCAAAAATAGACAAGAAATGACATACATCTCACGATTGATTTCCAAGATGCTAAGACCTGACTTGACTTGATCAGGAATTCTTGAGATGCCAATCATGACATTTCAACATGAGGCTCCTTCTTCCCAGTGACTACAATAGGTTCAAACTAGCTAAGCAACCATTCAAGCACCCGAATAACAACCAAACAATACAGCATTCAACTCCAGTCCCACCTCAAGGGTCGGGGTAAAACCATCTGTCCGACTCCTGCCAGCATAATCCTAGGTTCGCTCTCTCACACTCAGTCCTTGAAGAGCACGCTCATTCCAACCGACAATACAATCAAGAACGTAGGTACGAATACGAGCATTGTCAATGAAGTTGTACTAGAAGATTATTGATACATTCCCAAGTGCACGAAGATTGAACCAGTGCGTGAGTTCGATTGGTATGGATGGTGGTGGGCTTTTGGAAATGACATTTTTCCCACTTGGGTATTTGAATTTTCCTGGGGTCACGTACCCGAGTTCGGCTCACAATAGCTATACTAATTGAAGGTCAATTACTGTAGGTATACGGACGGTGTCGAGGAAAAGGCTGAGCGTTTCATCGTGGGGATCAATTTGCCGGTATTGATCCCAAAGACTCGCCTGTATTTTTCAATGAGGGAAAATACCCTTCCTCATGGTCATATGTTTGTGTGGGGTGGTGGGGGTGAAGAGGGGGGGGGGCTCGAGAATAGGGCAAACGTTGCTCCACCTGGAACCTGGAATGACAACTGACACGTCGTTCAAACATGCTGGAAACTCAAGATGATTTTGGTTTGTCCACATGACTTGACTCGTACCGACATGTTATTTTTTGTGTCCAATGAGTCAAGCAAATAGGCATCCATCAACATAGGACAAGAAGCATTTTGTAGTGTCGGAAGTGCTCGACTCGCGGCATTTTTGTCGTTTTCGGACCCTCCTTTGTCAATATTGGCCATATGACTATTAGGTAATGACGATCTATGGACGATTTGAGTAGTTCACTTACACTTAAAAAACAAAACATGTTATTCTGCAGCGATTACAGCGTTGGCACCCATCCCTTCATAATGAATCTTTATATTCTTCTTTCGCCACTTCGATGATTGATTTCAGAGCTATCATGACCCAACATCGTTTCACTTAGCCAAGATTCCCATTAAGTTTGAAAAAGTAAGACCGGCAATAAATCGGTAAAGATTCACTTCTGCACACTCCCTTTAAACACAGTGCGGTAGGTGTACTTCGTCTTAGTACCCCGTAAAAGTGCCGGATGCTCCAACTAATAAGGTGAATTGAGTGGCAGTTCGTATGATATGTTTCTGCGAAATTGAAACTGACAACAACTGCTATCTTTCCGAGTAGGGTAAGTCGGTAGTGTGGGCGCCTCTCATATTTCCTTCTGGTCTGGAAAGAACTAAATGAATACACGTGAGAGTGCGAGCATTTGTGGCTGCTTCTTGCGTGTACGTGAGTGAGTGCATGCATGCACTCTCTGTACTCTCTGTCCAAGAGTAGAACCAGATTTGCAACCTCGCTCGTCAACTTCACCATTCTCATCAGCCACCTCTTCACCCTTCCTCTGTAGATGAGGGCACACAATATTACTGCCGACATCATCGTCTTTGTCGCATGTGAGGGGACTGCTGACATACTTGAGTCCTCCATACTCGCAGCAATAGGATTACACATGTACGTAAATACATACACACACACACACAAGTCTCCCGGGAGAATTGTAGTTACAGTTTGTTGTGCTTGTCGAAGTGCTGAACGTATGGGTGTAGCAAATGCTTGCCATTGTTGATGTTTTGACATCCAATCTTAGGGATTGTGACATGCATTTTCTTGTACTTGAGCACTCTGCTTTTGGGCATATGAGACAATGGCAAAGCTCCAATATTCCAATAACATTTTCTAGGGTTATCAAACTAGAATTTCTATTAGAAAAAGAGTGTGGTTCATTTCTCATTTCATTGGAGGAGCAACATCATAAGTGGCGAGCGGTTCCATGATGCATTCATACGTGGTGCCAAATGGTCCTCATGGACTTTTTAAGGGTTCATGGCGTATTGCCTAGAATAGCGTCAGCGTTAAAATTTCCTATTTAGGCACTTACTTATATTACAGAGTGGGTGCTGATTTTTTGCTCTTTCATGCTAGGCTATGTCGAGGAAAAATAGAGGGAATAGAAAGACTCAAAGAGGAGTCCTAAAAAAACTTGATTTGATTTTGATTGATTCATTCCGAGAAAAGGATTTTGTCGTTGACAGTGTAAATTTTTCCCCAGGGGTCCCATAAGCCATGTGGCTTTTTTCATGAGATCCTTTACCTAGGTAGTTGGTGACTGGCTCATTTAGAGACCCAGCCTAGTACAGGCTTCCCTCCTTGAAACCCTCTCCTCCAGTGTTCGTAGGGAATATCCTTTACTAAGAGTACGTAAAAGATGATCACATACATGAGTAATAGCACTTGCTTGCGTCGCATGTTATGGAATAGGATGAGGTTAAGACGTTAAGGTCCATTGTTTAGAACGAGTGTTAAAATTCAGCTTTGGTTCATAGAAAAAATACAAGTCGTTCCAAGTTTTAGAAAAGGAATATCCTGGAAGACGTTGGAACCAATTAAGTTTGGCAAAGGGTAAACTAAAAAAAAGTGTCTCCGCCCCGTCGTACTTTTCCTTAAATTGACTGGTATCGACCGCTTAGCCAAGAAGAATGTATAAATGACTTTGCGAACCTTCAAACAAGATCTTCCAAATGTTCTTTCCAGTTCAAACGCTCGTCGCTTTTCAAACCTAGAAATTTTACTTTTTTTTCCACGCATGTAGAACCAGCTCGTGTTTTTGGGCAGTCATTCAATTTAACGGTAAAATTTTCGTATACTCTCTGTGGGCTGAAGCAGATCAAACGGGTTTTGCTAACGTTCAAAGCCAACTTGTTCAGTTTGAAATATTCTGTTAGTTTGATCATTTCTTGACTAGATTCTTGTGCTAATGCTTGCACCCCATTCCCGAAATTTTGTATGGTGGTGTCATTTGTAAGCACGGGTACGCTCATACTTGTCGCATGGGGAAGATCATTTATTTTTTCAAGAAACAATAGGGGGCCCGAAGACGCTTCCTTGGGGAACACCACAGGTAATGCTTTCGAAATTTAATATATAGTTATTAACTTCGACCCTCTGCCTTCGATCGACTAAATAGTTCTTGTAAGGTAAAAGTTAAAGACTTACCTTCAAAGGCAGTTAACTCTTGGTGGGAATTCAGTTTTACTTTTGAGCCACTCTTCTTTTTTTCTCTCATGAAAGAGGCTTTCACTCGCCCAAAAATGGAAGTCAGTGGAAACAACATCATTTTGACAGACGAGCTATTTTTGTGCTAATAGATAAGGCAAAATGTGAGCAAACTTTACTCTAAAAGCACAGATGCCAAAGTACCCAATGTTTTGCCATTGATTGAATTCAGGTACATATTACTTTACTTCCCCACGCGTGTGACACAGTCGTTGATCGACCACTTACTTACTCGAAAAGACATATTTGAAATCTCCAAAATCTGCGTTCATTTTTGATTCTCTCCTAATGTCTCTAAAGGTTGGAAGAAGTCGCTCAAACACATAATGAGAGCTAAAAAGAGGGAATTCGAACATGAGCGTGGATTTTCAAGGGTTTTTTATTGTTATTTTGAGTGGTTAAGTTTATTTGTGGACATTGGCCGGTTGTCAAGATTCTATAAAAAGTTAGTGCAAAAGTTATCAATTAGTTACGACGGTCATTTCAAGCTGAATACAAAAATTTGGAAAGCGGTTTTGCGTAATTTTTGTTTTTGTTTTCATGATTTCGTCTTGAAATGCGGGTGATTTCATTCCCAATAGAGGCAAGGAAGTCCGCAAAACAGAGTGTTGAATTACAAGTCATGAATTTTCGCCAATTTCTTCCAATACTTCGTAGATACAGCACTAATGACCATGTGAATCAGAAAAAGTTAAGAATCTACGTTTTCAAATGGAATTAAACCATTTACAATCCGACATCAGATTATAACTGAAAAAAACTGAACGGTTTATGCGGGTCCCTAGGGATTTCATATTTTATAAAACACTATTATTTGTTCATTTTACATCAAATCTCGAGGCCTTGAAGTAAGAATCAATCAATAAATTATTCGTCCTAATCAGACTTGGACATATAGAATTATCAAGAATTAGATGCGAAACAGTTCTTTAAATTGCAGTCTGATGAATATGAGTTTAGGAAAGTGTTCAGCGTTTGTAATTTCCAGAGTTTCAATGAGTCTTGGCAAGAGGTTTCAAACTAGTTTGCTTACAAAAATCGTTTCATGTTTTTGGTAGAAGATGAGGAGGGAGGTTTTGAAGCCATCTTGATTTGACTGAGGGTGAGCTAAAATAGATATCACCTCCTCTTTGTACCTTGAAAGTGTAGAGGTTGTCTACACTGGGAACGGTTCCTTTCATGCAGCAAAAGAGAAACTTCATCTGATTGTGTATAGCTAGGTCCTTGATTTTTAAAACATTTAAAGATTTGAAAGGATCATCAGTATGGGCATTTCTTTTGGCTCCAATTATCCAACGGACGGCTCTTTTTTGAAGCGTGACCAAACCTTTTGCAGCAGATCCGGATCCAAAAAAGTCAAGCCTTTTTCGAGCTTACTTTTTATGTGGGCATTGTAGAGTATTGTTCTAAGGATTTTCGGAAGAAATTTCTTGGCCATGACCATTGTAAAGAGAAAGCGCCTTATGGAATTTCCCACATATTGGACGTGATACTTCCAGCTCAGTTTTTCATCGAGATACGTTCACAAAAAATTTACGTTCTTTTCCAGGCAGTTAGTGCCGACCCGCTGATTTTGAATATCGTTAACAATCAATTTAAACTCTGCTGGAAGTAGTCGAGATCCGAATAACATACCTTTAGTCTTTTTGTAATTAAGTGAGAGTTTGTTTTCTTTGAAATATCCCGTAAACCCCTCCATCCATTGACTTGACTCTGATTCGACGTTTTTTTGATTATCGCCAAAGTGTTGCAGGGTTGTATCATCAGCGAACATGGTCATTTTAAATTTGGTTGCATTCGAAAGGTCGTTTACGTGTAGTAAAAGTAATAAAGGTCCCAAAATGCTACCATGAGGCAATCCACACTTCAAATTGGACTTCATTGTTTTATCTAGCCTGGATTCTCGAGGGCTTGAAGTTGCTCTCAAAACGCACATTAAGGGCGGCTTTACACTACGATGGAAAATCAGGATTGAATCCGGTTTGAGGATGGAAGTAGGGCTAGTTCTGGGGCAAGTTTGTCTCAATACGAGTCTTTTTGTTCGACTTCAGTACAGTGAAAGACTGGAGTCGCCCCAACACTAGTGGGACAAAGCTGATGGACGCTTTTGAAGACGTAAGGTATCCGATACCTTTCGTACCTTCTCTGAACACTGTACAGTCCCAACTTTTTTAGTCTCTCCCAATACGAGATCTCTCTCATTCCTGTGATGTTCCTAGTGAATCATCTTTGGACTTGTTCGACCTTTTACAAACCTGCTGAATTTATTGGAGCCCAAATGGGTAAAGTATATTCGATATGTGGCTCAACAATCGCCTTGTCCAGAGTTAACATCATGACGTTATCTCTGAATTTAAAGGTACGAAATATTCAACCACATGAATAGCCTTCAGATTGCTTAAAATCGAGTCATGCGTTTTATGTTGGGATGTCGAATAGCGTTTATTACGGAAAGGCTTCGTCTTGCACCAAGAGCGAGCATAAACCTAAGATCCTCGGAACAAAGGAATGTATCAATGCCCCCACCCATGAACCAGACTATAACCAGTTTCATGGCAAAAGCGTCCTTGTTATGGAACAAAGCCCCAAAAGAAGTGAAGCAAGAGCAATCGGAGTCATCTTTCAAAAACCAAGTTAAAATATTTGTGAAAAACCTTGCCTAAATGAGATTGCTTTTTCCCCTGTACTCAAAAAGTGAAATTCATTTATTGACAAATACAAACATAGATACATGTTTGAAAAGCTTTACCAACCTTCAACTGGATATGCTCATCGAACTTTCCATTATTTTGGAGGACTACACCTAAATCTTGGCCATTCCTACCAGAAACTAACTTTGTATCGTCAGTATATGAAGAGAGACTGGCAGTAATACCAAGCCTTTGAAGTGGGTCAATGAATGTTATAAAAAGGAGAGGATCCCAATGTCATGAAGTTTTTTCAACAAAAGGCCATGATCTACTTTATCACAGGCCTTGGCAAAATCAAGATAGTCAACATCAACTGACTCGTGTCTTTCCAGTCCCTAAGTGACCTGCTCTAAATGTGCAATCAGTTGGGTAACCGTGCTAAAATGTGCTTGGAACTCGTGCTGGCTAGGAGGAATGACTTCATTTTTTCATTTCAAGTTTGGACTTCATGATCTTCTCAAACACCTTCGCAATATTCGAAGTGCCTATGCTACTGGGGAGTGATTTATCTCCCCTTTCACTGGTTAATGTACTACGAACATTGCTAATCTTTAGTCGGTTGGTATATCTAGCGTAAGTTTTTGAAAAGCTCATCATTGAAACTTCTAGTTGAGTACTTCTGACTTTATTTTGGCTCTCATTACTGAAATAAAATGACAACATATTGCTCCCAACGTAAAAAGTGGTAGCAGTCCACAGTACTTATTCTCTCATGTCTACTCGTGCACAAGATTGACGCGTCGACTGTACATCATCAAAAACCATAGTNAACTCGTGCTGGCTAGGAGGAATGACTTCATTTTTTCATTTCAAGTTTGGACTTCATGATCTTCTCAAACACCTTCGCAATATTCGAAGTGCCTATAGCTACTGGGGAGTGATTTATCTCCCCTTTCACTGGTTAATGTACTACGAACATTGCTAATCTTTAGTCAGTTGGTATATCTAGCGTAAGTTTTTGAAAAGCTCATCATTGAAACTTTTAGTTGAGTACTTCTGACTTTATTTTGGCTCTCATTACTGAAATAAAATGACAACATATTGCTCCCAACGTAAAAAGTGGTAGCAGTCCACAGTACTTGTTCTCTCATGTCTACTCGTGCTCAAGATTGACGCGTCGACTGTACATCATCAAAAACCATAGTAAATGAAATAAAACTGGAAACTAAATGGTTTTGGACAAGCCAAGGCAGGGGTCAAATCCTTCGAGTCATTCCCATGAATTTTCGAATAGATCGTAAAACTTGCATACGATTATCAAGTCACAGAGTGACATAGAGGACAAATTGTGCACGAATTTTAATTCAATTGAGTCCAATTATTCCCAAGCCAACATGAAAATTGATCAACCAACGTCTATTAAAGGGAAAGAACTGGATTTAGAACTAGATCATGTCAATGATCTTGAGCCCCTCTAGCGTAGCTCTGTGAATGAATCTTGCCCGACAATCAGTGACCGTGTTAAATTGGATTTGGTAGATATGCACATGGGTGAAATTGGAAGAAACACATCAATTAAGCACCAAGGCTTTGGTCTTACACTTTAATTAATTTCGGGAAATTACCGCCAACTCAATCAAGTTGAGGTGGGTAACGAGAGCTTGATTGTTGATCGTATTACAAGCACTAACCTGGGTATCAGGTTAACAAATTATCAAAATTAATGTGCTTCTTTCAATAATTACTTGTTTTCATTATGAACTACACAGATTTGTAATGGTAGAAGATTTACACGGACACTTTTCAAGCATTTTTCTCACAATGGTGTTTTTTTTTTTGAAGTATTTGCTCAAATAACAAGACCTCTGGATGGGCATTTCTTTGTTAAGGAAACAATAGTATAGCTCATAGTAGCATATCAAATAACCTAACATTAAAATGTGTCACTGTTCGTAGTCTAGCAAAGAAATATCATTAGACCTTTTAGTAGAGTACTAGCATGAAATTTCATAAAATTGTTGTAAAATCTATCTAAAAACGACTTAGCAAATGATTTACTTCTTCGATGGCAAAAAACTATTAATAGCATTCGTCCACTTTATTCAGAAAATTTAATTATGTTTTCGCAGTGCTAGGTCACTGAAAAAGCATCATGCAGTGCTTCGCAATTGCTTTAAGATATAACCGGGGCAAACTTGACATGAAATGCATCTTTTTAAGCGTAATATGTCAGGGTTTGTTTACTGGATTTTGATGAAAGCCCAATTGAGAACGTAGCTAGAGATACTCTGAGCCATACTTTTGCATACTTTATGGTCACAATGATTATCAAGCGTGATGATGCCCATTACTGTCAAACACAAGATTCTGACGTCTTCAACTGGCTTCACTGAAAGGGGAGAGAGGGCGTCTTACACTTAAATGGGCTGGATGAAATGGCAGTAATGAGCTAAGGAACTCGAAGGCATTGGAAATTTGACCCCTTTATCCGTGATGAAGCGAAATCAAATGAACCCGATGAGGCGCAAAAAAGAATGTGGCTCAAAATATGTTATGCTTTTCAAAGAGAGCTTGAATGAGAGCCAATTGACTTGAGAGCAATTGGGACATTTCAATATCTGATCAGTATAGTTTTTTGTAAAACAAAAAAGTTCTTGGTCGGCAACATATGGAAAAGATACTGCATCGAGGTTAAAAGATTCGTCATTTCTTTTGGAAAGCTTTTCCTCGTCTCTTTTGGCAGAATCAGCAAAAAGAAATTGGATGCTGAAGCCCTTGCCTCGTATCTTAGGTTGACTATGTATGCTTCTCATTTTGAGCATCACTAATGTGGAGAAATTGGTTTTCCATTGAATCGGGCTCAGGGGACAAAATCTTTTACTTATATCCCGTACAAGAGGTTAGAGGAAACGCAAACGTACATATACACATGTACAGGGGGAAAGGGAGGGGATTTTGGTTGGTAATATGCCCCTCTTTTCTTGTCTGCCACCCCTTAGAGGTGAACCAGACGAGATTCTCGCCATTCACAGGGTATTCTATCCATTACGAATAATTGCAATGTTGCACCTCTGCCCCTACAACGATTGGCACGAGCACGACTTGGTCCACTCCTTGAGTGGGTGATTCACTTCCCGGAAAGTGTTGTGAGAGTGTATCAGTCTGTTTGTCTGTCCAACAGAAAAAGAGAAAAGAGAATTGGGACCATCAAGAAACGTGGAACTCGTGACAATCGGCGAACAACGGCGCCAAGCAAGTCCAAGCTTGGGAGTGTGGCTTATCACTCTGCAAAGGGATGGGTTGAGAATGTCCAGAGTCTAAGGCTAGATCTATGCGTACGTCTTTAGTAGAGTCACTGAGATGGGAGAATGGTTGAACGGACGGCCGAGTGCAAGAAGTGAGAGAAATGCCCCCTAGAGATCGACTCTTTGTCACTCACTTGTCTGTCCATTGATTTGTTCACACTCGCCTTCGACAAGGTAGTAGCGGATTCCATCTCAACCTAAGGGGCGATGCACGATGTTCTGAGTCCTATTGCAAAATTTGCCCCGAACAGATTAACAAGAGGCATCACCCCGTCCCCTTTCCTATTTGGCCTTTCCTTCTTTCTTTGATTGTGCCGAAATGCTCTCAGGAGAAAATGAGTCATCAAGTTAATTGCCTCGTGATCCGCTAATGTTTATCTCTTAATAAAACCATTTATGCACAAGACGAATGCGGAATGAATGAGGTTCAAAATTGTGTGCGACATGCGGACAGACGGCTCTTAGAAGCCAACCAACCGACCAACCAGCCAACCAGCCAACCAGCCATCTAAGTAACTAACTAACCAGCCAAGCAGCCAGTCACGCGCTTTTCTGGTTGGCTTTGGCTTGGTCTCTCGCTAACTCGTTATCGCCTGCGCCCAAAGCGAACCACCCGCCGCCCACCGACCCACGAGTCAATGGGGAGCAAAAACAAGATCATTAATTTGGCAACATTAGACCGTGAAAAGAGAATGGATCAGTTCCAGAGAGACATACTACTTTCAAAACAACGTCAGCGACATCGACACAAAGCTTAAAGGATGGTTCTGCTATTCGAACAAGGACTGCTAACCGAAAACTAAGTATCCTATATAAAAAACTTGATAAATTACAATCACGTGATAGTTGCTGTTCGTTCATATACGTATGTATGCTTTGGCGCCCAATCATTTGTTGGGACGTTTGGGATTTGATGTTCATGCCGAAACTTAAGGACACCAAAAAGCCACTGGGACCTCGTGGACTTTGTGTGGTCGGAATTACTTCAGGAACATTGCAGCCTGGAGACTTCCAAATTATATTCCAAAACATGATATTCTTACTTTAAGATTCGGTTGGTTAAGCTTTAAGACAAGAGCAAGGAAATTCGTGTAGCAAGTCAATACCTTAATGAACCAGATATTTAATTAATGAAGCAGACTTCAGCACAAATCTAAAATTGCCTTGTTCGTGTCTTTCGACCATGAGAGGGGATCATCAGCGTAACTCACCTTTTCCTCCGTATTGATCAAATCAATGGGGCAACGACGTTAGTAACTCAATTAAACAATCTATCTTCAATGGGAGACGTCAGGCAGAGGCGTTTCCAATGAGCGTATGAACAATCAGATTATGAACTGGAAATGACTGACGGGACCATTCGTTGTCGGGATTTTGGCAAAGAGTGCACCACGAAGTTCCCATTCCTCGTAATCATATGCGGTTGGAAATATCCGCGAGACGATGCCCGATATTATGGCCACCCTTGTCTAAAAGGATTATTGCAAGTCAAATCAAATACCTTGAACAATCAAATTGATTTTGAGCACAATCTTAGCCGATCTAAACGGAAGAAATACTCAAACGGCTTTAGCTCTTCCTCAAGGAGATACTAGTGCAATTTGAAGGCGGTTGACCGATGAAATACTTTTTTGGCCAATGATTTTCCTCCATCCTCGCAAGAAGATCATTTTCAAAGATCGACATGCGGAAAGTGGCCATTGGGCCTTGAAAAGAAGGAAATCCCAATAATCTTGATTCACTCAGCCGACGTCTTGTTTTAAAAAAAGAATTTGCCTGATTTCTATTGACTTCAGGAGGAAGCCATTATTGATGCCTTTAGGACCTGGCCGTCAATGGTGGCCTCTACTGATACCGCTTACTAATAGATTGAACCCTATTGTCACCATGTTAATCCGTGTAATGACCCTCTTTCTTCTTTTTTCATCTGTCTCTCTTTCTTACTCTCTCGCTCACGTGAGAAACGACAACGGATTGGACCTCAACATGAATCTCTAACCGAACATGCAGCGCATTTGATCAACTGTGAACTGTAAATTGTTTAATTTTGTCTGATATTGTTAGAAATAAACGGGTAAGCAGAACTTTTGGTAGAATGCGTCATGGGTGATGAAAATTGATGGTGGCCATGAAGCTGGAGTTCAATCGAAACCTCGGTCAAATATTGTCTGTCAACCGGAAAGCGAACCTCACTGGCCTCCCACCCTCAATGGAAAT